>NC_083464.1:21442500-21742500 GCF_030014155.1 Tachysurus vachellii | reverse complement strand
ATCAGGAACGTCTCGATGGGCGTGTTTCCGATCAGCTTGAAGAAAAAAAGGTGCTCCAGACACTTAAGCCCAATGGAGCGCAGCGCAGGCAGCCTGAGGAGGAGCTTAGCAAATCTAATTGAGGAAAGAGAAAGGGAGATGAAGTTGAAAAGAAAGCCTGCTATCTCAGGTCTGTTATATTTAATACATGATCAGGCACATTGAGTAACAGTCTGCCATACAACCAAATAGAGAAGAGAAATCAAATTGCTGAGAGCTTTTAAAGCCTAATTTGCAAGAACACACCACAGTCTGAATGTGGGCTTGAAACTCGCAGCCATTAGATTCATGAGGTGGAAGATGCTTCAGCTCAAGTCAGGTAACAAGGATATATAAAATTGAACAACGTTTTGGTAAACAATTTTATAACTTTTATTGTTTTGTACACAGATGTAAAAGAATATTGACCATCTCTGCTTGTGTGTCTGTATTTATAGTGATTAGTACAAAAGGCACAGATGTAACACAAAAAAAAATGAATGGGATGCAAATCTGACAAAAGTTCAAATGTAAAGCTGTAAAGAGTGACGTGTTTCACCATCAGCTAATCAACATTTTACAACATAAACAGCAAATACTAGATTCATGATCCAGGAGCATTGAATCATCATTACAAGAAAGCGGTGAGTAAAATGCAACGTACACCAGTATCTACCATTCTGCTGATTCTTGTTCAATTCAAATGAAAAGAATTTTTGAACAAACCGTAGTAACTAGTAATAAAAGTAACTGTCTGACAAATTACATTTAAATATGCAAAAAAAAGACACATTCAAAAGTAATAATATATTAGGAATCGGTTAATTGATTTCTTTAAACTGCGTCACATATGTCTGAATCTGCTTGTGCGTGTCCCAGCAGGTTTTTTGTAATATCAGCTTAAGGGATAGTATGGAGTAAATGCTGCTTACACTGCAAAAGACTGCAACAAGTAGAGATGTGGAGAAAAAGAATTAGCATACCTCCCCTGCTGCTCGGGGTATTTCTGCCTGCAGTAAGCCTCTAAGGATGCATACACTCTCTCTCGCAAGAGTTCCACCTCACTTGTGTTGCTCAGACCTTTGGCATCTAGACAATAATACAGAGGATTAATCTTCAAGTGCCATTTTTGTCATCAGCCAATACAATGAAACATTTGCAGTACAGATCAGGTTGAGATGAACAATGTGACATTTTGTATATGGGCACTTGACAAATAGAGGTGAAACAGTATTTTTTTTTTCTATGTGACAAACAAAATATATATTTGACAAACAAAATAAACATTTTTTAAACAAAATATATGAAATTATAATGTTCAAAGGCTGAAGTTGGTGTCACTGTTACTGTTTTATAGAATTTCCCCTTCTTTATGCTATTTTCTAAGCCTTTTTCACAGCAACAGATGAGAGTAAAATGTCCTGCGGTGTGACCACACTACAGTAAAGAGAAAATATACAGATATCACTGATTTCAACTGCAAATCACATATGTTCAAGTTTAAGAAGCCTTTTCTAAAAATCATCATTGAAATTCAACATAGTTATTTTTCCACAACTGTTTTTCAGTTCCACTCCTTACTTGCACCTTCTTTTCTCACTCACTCGCATAGAAATATTTCGTAAAATGAGAAAAAGTCTTACTGCACTGTTTATTTTTTTGTGATAGTTAAATTATGCAGTGCTTAATCATGATAAAAATCGAATTAACTTAATTAAGGCATTTAGTTGCATTTAAAATGATGTCACCACGTGACTTCCATGTCACGCCACAGGACGGCAGTTATGTTACAAAATTTTGCTTGTTGTAAATATTCCTGTATATTGTTTTTGTATGTAAAAACCTTTTTTTTTATTAAGTTAATATTTGTAAAATAATGCCGAATTATTCCAAATGTTGCCAAATGTTTTATTTTATACTGTTTATATTTCATATCTCATTTATGTTACAGTCACACCGCAGGACATTTTGCATAAAAGCCTTTAAATAATCAGGAACAAAAAATATTTTTTCATCCAAAAGTAAAACTACAACATAAAATACAGTAATTTGCTTCATTTACATATGATTGTTGTAAGAAAAAACATATTTTAATGACATCATTTTTTGTTACATCAAAATCACGTGTCACGTCAACCACCCATATGCGTGTGTGACAGACAGAATTGCCTTAAATGGACTTAATGTCCATAAACGTAAGGGGTTTAAAAGAAGCAGGAAATTTCTATGGATGCACTTTATATGACAGCTCAGATGCATCCTATTAACTTCTGACTACACATTTGAGAGGTGAATCAGCCAATCAAGGAGAGAGTGAGAAAGCAAGCAAAATAAACTGGAGGAAATGCGTCCGATATAATATGGTAATAATACAGATTCACAAGCAACAATTTAACCTTAACTTGGTGAATGGGCAAAGCATGTATATGTTCTCCAATGTGGTGAGAAGCTAGTAAATGGTCAGTTAATTTATTGTAGTTGTGAAATTGGTATCAATTAACATCTAAAGAACTCAATCTGCTATTAAATATCAGGAAGTGTTTGAGTCTTCCTCAGAACTGCTTGTACTACATACCTCTTCTCACACTTGGTAGGTCGTGTTGTGAACACTTGGCCCTCGGCCCAACGTCAACACTATTCCCTAACAGACCTGAATTCTTTCAAAATATACAAGTGTGCCGTGTGTAATTTGTGTCGATTCACCACATGCATTCATGAGATTAATCTGTCTGATTCTTCACTATCTATATTACAGAAATGGAGCTTAGAATTACAACACATATCTACCAAAGTCAAAAGAGAATGCTGACTGGATTTTGCAAATCAGATAGTGCTCCCAAAACCCTGTAATCAGTAAGATCTGATAACTGCACCTGGGTTAAAGAGGATGATGGCTCGCAGACATCCAAGCTCAGTCTTGTCCATCTGCATATCTCGCATTTTATTTACCAACTCCGTGAGCACTCTACAGTGGGAAATGGAGAAGAGAGAATGACATGAGATAAAAAAAAACAACAACAACTTACAACTTCACTTTGTGAGATTTCTCCGATTTAAACCACTATACTCGGCTAATACTGAGATGCTGAGCTTATAAAAATATTATCACTATAGTGACTGACTGAACTACATCTTACAAGTCATTAACATCATTTAATAAAGTTAGAAGTGATGAGGCTGATATTCTTGTCAAGTACCTGTCAAATATGGCCCCCACCTCTGGGCTGCGTGTACTTTCCCTGTGGAGATATAAACAGGTGTAAAGAGAAATTAAAATTAGTAGCAGTGCTGAGTGAGTGAGTGGGATAAAGAGAGAGGGGCAGGGGGAAGAGAGAAAGAGAAAATAGACGGAGCAACTTTATAACACCTAGAAACACCATCAGAAAAAGTATTCATCTCACAGCCCTTCAGCACAGTTTAAATAGTCTGGAATTTAAAGGACTGTTCAATTAAGAATAGGGGAAAGTCAAAGTCGCCGGTTCATCAATAATGTAACTCAATCCCTTACTTCCAGTGTATTAAGGAGGAGTAACCTTCAATCAAAGTCAAAGCCAGTTTAATTGCGCTTGTTAAGGATTACCAGTTACTCATGCTCCACCAGGTTTCAAGAGTTAAAGAGCAGCTCCAAATCAGCTCCGTCCATATTTATCTTAATTGATCTAACTCCATTCACGATGAAAAACACTCCGTTGTAAACAGCAACAGCGGCATACTCCATACACCAGTGAATTCATTAAATAGAGTAAATATCTGTTCGCCGACGTAACATACTTTCCGTCATGACAACACAATACACACGGCTTTCATAGAGGAAAAGCAACACAATCACCAACACTAGCAAAGCTTGCACTGGAAGTCTTAAGTGCTATCCACGTCCGCACTGAGCTCTACTTTAAATCATAAATTTAAAATATTTTATTTGGATGCAACTGTCGCAAACTTAAGCTATATGCTGGCTATATACAACAAATCGCCAAAGAACATAATGTAAATGAATCGCTGCTGAAATGGAGTTTTAAGTAAATACATTCTAATTTAATAAGATTATAGCTCTAAATTATTGAACAATTAATGTTCAGCATTAGAATTCAGATAAACATGCATCGGTTCATCTGATTTTTGTCTTGTAGATAAAGTTTGTAGTTAGTTTCTGAAGACATACAGCACCTGAACAACCTGTACTAACACCTGGAAACTCAGTGATAGAAATGATGATAGAAATTGATAGATTTGTATCTATTTGTAAGATTCATAAAAACGATGCATTTACGTGGCCTTAGAAATGAATGACTAAGCTGTTTAACAATATGTAGCTGAAGTGTAAGGTCACCTGTCTCGGAGCATGTGCAAGCCTGTAGTCAGCAGAAGTCCATCCTCCACCCCAATGGAGCGGTGAGAAAGCGAGGCAATAAGCAGTTCGTTCCACCCTGAAACACAGATGCATTAAGGAAGAAAAGTCTTAAGTTTTAAAAGCCCAGGACCGGGTAAAATAACTGTAAATATTTTTAATGCTGAGGTTTATATTCTAACAAAAATAGCATTTCCACCTCATCAGAATAAAGTTTATATAAAAAAATAAGTAGGATAATCACTAGTGGCAGAATTATTTACACATACATCGTATCTTGCCTCCTTGAGTAAGAGGCCTGACTTACAAGTTAGTGTGTGAAAATATGTACTGTATGTGTAGGAGAATAGTTTGTACATGTTAAAATGTGGACTCTTTTACCTGCACGTAGCAGAATGACCTGGTCTTCCAGAGGCAGCTCACAGAAGTGTGGGATACGCTTGGCCCACTCCACCAGGCCAAACAGCTGTTTATCTGCTGCCTGACAGATGTTAGTCACTGGGTCGATGGCCTAAAGGACAGGAAGGGGGAAGAGTTAATGGGTGGTTTTTCTTAGAAACTTTATACTGTGATGATCATGAAAGGGATATCACAAAATGATTATCTCTTGAAAAGTCAGGTGAAAATGCTCTGCTACTTTACTTGCAATGTACTCAAATCAGTGCATCATGAAAGGAAGAGACAAACGAAAGGATAGGAAAACCAGAACCAATAATATTTGAATATACATGTATGTTTTTAAATTATGACTAAAATGCTGTTTGAAAATATGTTGTTGACTTGTGCCCATTTTGTATCCTAGATGAACCACAATAGCCTAAATAACATTGCCTTACTTCGAAGCAGGGCAACAAATCATCTTTCATTGATACATTCTAGTTTCCCTTGTCTGTGCTTGCCAAACAGAGCCTGTACTAGCCTTTCTCACACGGAATGTGCTCACCAAACCTGGGGGCTTAAATGATAAAAATGAAACGTGTTGTTTATCAGAGAAATTCACTATATAAGACTTTGAAAGTATCTCCGTTGCTGTTTAACACTGTACAAGCATGCATGGTTCAGATCATTTGAATTCAGTTTTAGAAATAAGCTTAATTACAGTGAAAAACTTGATTTATCTAAAGTCATTTAAAATGCTGTTTTGTTGCTTCTCAATGCAAACATACTTACTACAGAACTATAAAACACTATTTACATTTCATAATCTCTACTGTTCATTCATAGCTGAGTTTTTCAATGTTTAGTTGGTATGACTAGTAAGGTTTTCTTAAAGGATAAGACAAACGTAAAGCTCTTTTTTTCCCTACTTGTTAAAAGGAACCAATGAACACTGAAGCAATCCTTCAATACTTGACATTGTCAGCTTAAGTCAACTTAACTTATTTTCTGGACCTAATTTTTTATGGCCCACTACAAGGTGTTAGACCTTTCTCTCTAAAGCGCACTATTAAAAACAGTAACAAACACTCACAGCACCAGTAGAGCTGCTTGCAGTGTGCAATTCTGTCTTGTTATCCACAGCTGTCTCAGCTTCCATGATCTTCTCCACAGGCATCTCCTCATTGGCTGCAGTATTGCAGTCGTAATCTCCATCACGTTCCCTATTCCTCTGCCGCTCCTCCTGAACAGCTGTGAAGTGCAAGAAATGAAGATTTCCATAAACCAGGTGTCTATTTACCAGAACCAAAAATCAAAGCTCCCCTTACTGTTTTCAACCTACACCATACTTTGTGACAATTTTGTCGTTTTCATTTGCTGAAACAAAAAAATAATAATAATAAAAAAATTTTTTTTTTCTTGTACATTTTGAGCATGAGGGTGAATTACTTAATATATAAAATATTTAATAGCATTTAATAATGCTCAAATCCTTAAATAAACATACAACAAACAGTCCCATTATATGCATTAGCAGCATATACAGTTCAGAAGTGGGGTTTATCTTTTTCTTTTTTACAGTAAAGCTGCAACACTAGCAGCACTGGTCTATTTATTATTGTTATCCAGGAAACATTTGTGTTCACACTGCAAATGCTGAAGTGGTACAATGCCATGTACTTAACGATACGTACACTTTATCTGAAGCTTAAGGTCAAGCTTGATTAAGGCCTTAAAAAACAAACCATAATAAGAACACACAATGGTATTTGTATGAAAGGACGTTGAAAACATGACTGAAAATACACACCCTCTCTCTTCATGCCCATGGCTAGGCATTTCTGGTAACGGCAGTACTGGCAACGGTTGCGCTGGCGCTTGTCCACAAGACACTCTTTGCTGTCTCTACAGATGTAGCTCAGGTCCTTCCTCACTGTGCGCTTAAAGAAGCCTTTACAGCCCTCACAGCTGTACACCCCATAGTGCTTCCCTGAACAATGAAACAGAAATTAGTAAGCAAATAACTGCAGCATTACTTTTTCTGTGCATTTTGGTTTGCCGTTCATCCTGGGTCAGTCCTGGATCAACATTAAAAGTCCAGTACAAATATCTTAGACAAAAACGGATGTAACAGTAAACGTTTCTAAGCAATGTATAGTTCAGGTACTATTTTAGAAACCACACCACATGCCACACCAGTAAGTAATCCAGCACTGAGGAAACAATTGTAAAGTCTTTGTAAAAATAAATAAATAAATAAATAAATAAAGCGTGTCCTTCCCAAGTACTAACCAGAGGAGCGATCCCCGCAAATGGAACAGAGTCTTTTTTGGGACAGCATTGGCCCAGTGCCTCCTGGAGACTTCAGAACAAAGGATGGCTTCACATCATCAGAGCTGCTGACAGTATGCAGCTCAGACATTGAGGAATTAATCTAAAAATGGTAGAAAGAGAAAAAAAAAAAAATGAAAGCATGGGGGATAAACGTTATGTGGCATATTTAAGGAAAGAGTTAACTTGTCTCCTGTGACTCCAGTGTGGACCAAGGACACTATTAGTCCGGTGAAAGAAACAAATTCATTTCTCAGCAAATGACTGTAGCCCACCTGTGGGTTGCTGATGGGTCCGTAACCCACCGAAGGGGTAAATGGCACACCTGGCGAGCCAGTGGACGAACTGATGACAGAAAGGGGGGAGTCCAGGGAACTAACAGGGCTACTGACGGCCGAGGTGGTGGGCACCAATGAGTTCATAGATGCAAGCCAATCTGGCCAATTTAGAGGAGACTATTGGTCTTCACTCCTAAAGAGGGAGAAAAAAGTGCAACTGATAAACACGATATATTTCATTACATACATGTTTAAAATGCACACCTTGATGTTTTTCTACTTCAATTTAACAGCCGGTTCAACCACCATCACCTGGATGCTAGGATTACAGATCCTTAGGCGCCACAGCTACCTGTGCACTGGAATACACTTTCCTTCACAGACTTTAGATACAGTGTTAGCCGAGTATTACTGATAGAAAACCATCAAATATTAGTTTACCCACCTTATAACGATAAAAAAAAGTCGCTCTAAATCTAAAATTCAACAACTGTCGGCATTCACATACAGTACACAAAACCTTTCGAGATAACTAACTACATGCGAGATGAAGGGGAGAGTATGAATGTCAACAAAAATGGCCGACGAGGCCTGCGCGTCCAAACAGCGCCCAGAGCTAGCTTGCTATGCTTTTCTTGAGAGTGTTTTTGTATCGTCTGCAGTCCTTTGGTCAGGCATGTTTACCACCCAAGAAAAAAAAAATAGAGGAAAGCCAAAGGCAGCTTTTGCGAATCTATTTTTGTGTAGCTAACATAATTGGCACGTTACCTCAAAGCGCAGACAACTAGCTAGCCCAGAGAGCAGAAAGCTAGCTGGCTAATTTACCCAATTACAAATAGACGCTACGAAGCACAATGAACCAGTTATGTGCATATAATATCCTTCTTCGATTGCTTTTTTTTAATCCAACGACTATAGAGGGAAAGTAAAAATAAAAAAATAAATAAAAACGGAATGTATTTATAAATACAAACGCCAACAACAGTCGCAAACTCCTTAGCAACCAAGCTCTGCGTGTATGCTAGCTAGAGAACCTACCAAACAAGCTTAGCACAACTATTTACTTACCTGTTAAGTTATGCAAACATCTGCATTTGCCTTCTGGCTAAAAACCGCATAAAGGCGCTCGGTGATCCGCTACAGAATTGAAATGATCTATAAATCATTTACAGTTAAAATATTTATTTTACCAAACACGCAATATGAAGAGAATGTTTTGCATCCGGGCAAAAGCACCTCGCTAGTCAGCCTCCTAGTGGATAGAGAGCGCATTGTCTTTGATAACAAGCCTCAAACAATAAAACGATTCTCTCCACACGCTCATTATAAAAAGAAAAATCAAGGAGAAGCATTTAAAGCCTATTTGTTTACAAGTAACTGATCAAAATGGTGAATAAAAAAAATTGAATAGCAAGACAAAACACACTTTCCTAAAGATCGGTCTATTTAGCTAGCTAACTATGTTACTGCTATGTTGTTATATTACTCGTAACACAAAACATAAGACAAAAATATTGTCTCTACTTCATTCTTAATATTGTAAATAAGCCATAATTAACAGTGTTGAATAATAGTAAAGCAATAAACTGTGGAAGCAGTCAGTTAATCAGAAGTACATGTTAGTTCATTTGTATATAGCATAGAAAGTCATTTGTCACTGGTGGGTGTTATAAACTTTGTCAAACTAATATAAATGAAGTAGAAAGGCATTTTAGCAAATGTCTCTCTCCTGAAGAACAGTGTGAGAGAATCCAAAAGCATTTATTTGATATAAATGACATTAAATAAATGTAAATACATTATTTACATTTACACTATTTATACTATTTATATTCCCTTCTGAGTCTGGTTCCTCTCAAGGTTTCTTCCTCGTGTCCTCTCAGGAAGTTTTTCCTTGCCGCCGTTGCCTCCGGGTTGCTCATTAGGGATAGAGATAGATATATAGTGTTTTAAATTTTAAATTAATATATATTTTTAAAACTTTAATTGTATATATTCATTTATTTATTTTTCTCCTTATTTTTTCTTCTTATTATTATTATTCTATATTTATTTCTTGTTTTCTCTTTCTTCGGTTTCCATACTTCTGTAAAGCTGCTTTGAGACAATGGGAATTGTTAAAAGCGCTATACAAATAAATTGAATTTGAATTTGATATTTTGTTTACAATGACACTAGTAATATTGACTTATTAATCAGAAAGGCCTTTATTCTTTTATTCTCTAAACAGTACAAATCTTTTAAGAAACTTGGACCAAGTTTCTGCTGAGTAAGGCACAGATCATGAGCATTACAAAACCAGAATCAAGCAGAAAGCAGTGAACAAACTGCAAAGACATTTATTTAAAACATGTTTTAAATTACTGACTGATTACTGTACTATTAGCGTGAGTCAAATAGATAGCTTGTGTGAAGTCTTACGATGGGTTTGCTTCTCTGTGCAAAATGCTGTTTTATTCTTGTAACTTACCCAAACAGTATATTCTTATATTTATTACATTGTGAGACATGATAACAGAACTATTCCTATTTTTTTATAGGGGTAGAAATCAGATAAAAGGATAAAATTGGGTGATAGAATATATTGCTATTTACAATAGCAAATGTCAGCTCATATTTACTAATTGTGGTATAATGCTGTAGTATATAACACTATATATAGTCTAGGTAGTGTTGTGATTTTGCCAGTGTTTGTAAAACAAAGCTGGTCAGTGTAGATTGGACTGATAAAGGACTGCCAGGCAGGATCAAAGTGTAATCGTTCCAAACATTTCTATGTCTAAAAGGCAGGACTAGATGAGTTAAAGTTATGACAGAGTGCATAAATACATTAGATGTTAAATGTAAAATGTAGGTGCAATGAGAATCAATAATCATAAGGTGCAGAGTTTTATATTTTCTACCCTGTAGCAGTGATTCGTCTTCTAAATAACTGCAAGCACATTACTCATTGTCTACAGTCGTATCGTTTGAAACCACAGTCAATAAATTACAAAGCCAGAACTTGAACAAAACCCTGCATGTGTCAGCAATTCTTTCTCATTCCAAATCCTCAAAGAATTATTCATTCATTATTTATTCATTTGTTTCTTGAATCTATTGTACTATTTACTGATTTATTATTATAAATTTTCTTTTTAAATTTATCAGAAGTATGATATTACATGGATTACAGTCTCAGTACAGAGAGTTTACAATGCTGGAGTCCATCCTTTTGTTTGTGTAAGAACACAAAGCCTACAGAACCTGGTCAAATTTGTCTCTAGACAAACTTATATACACAATAGCTGCTTAGGAAATAGTATTTCAGCTGTTTCAACCTTTTATAGTTTTAAACTGTGTAATATTATAAAATATCCAAAGTATACTATTCAGGCACATGAAGTAACTAAAATGCATCTCCTCAATCTCTTTAACATCAGTCTAACTTGGAAATTCCAAATCAATTATGTATGATCTGAAACTTACAATATAACGGTACATCTTAACAAATATACACTTTGCTAGTGGAACACAAAAACACAAATTATTTACTATCCCAAATTTCTTAACTTTCATGTTCCTATTACTACAGCTATTCAATTTAGAATGTTCAATTCGCCACATCATCTGATATTTGTCACCTGTGAAGGTTGAAGCCTAATACGTGCTTTGTTTGAGACTTGTGATTTCAGGGAAATGTATCTTTTAACACCCACAAGAAAGCACTATTTGTCCTTTTGTACATACATTAGCTCACAGATGCCGATGATTGGCATAGGGTCATAGTCACTGACATGGAAGAGAGTCCATGCCTCTTAAGCAGAGAACAGACAGGTTTGCTCTTTTGGCTCACTCTCATGGGTGGCTATGCCATCAGCATGATTTAAACTTGAAATCGGCCAATGATAGAGTGAATATTTTTGTCCTGCACCACAGGGGAACCATAACACACACGTTCAAAGTTTCAAATTTGCTGCTTCTCCTCAGCACCTCAAATAGAGATGCAAGATTCATTTGGCATTCACGTTTTTCTCTAAATCTGAACACACTTGGACAACATAGTGACGATCACATTTTTCATTTATCAGGCCAGCACAAAGTCAAGCAGCTCTCTATCCCTTGCATGGAAATTACTTAGCTGGTACCATGCTTAATGCTTAATGGTTAGCCTCACAAAGAACAACTCACCTACTGAGACTACAGCTCTACAGCTCAAGAACATTATTTAGAGGTGTTCCACTGCTAGAATTCTGCACTGTTCCTGTCTGTGCATCACCCTGCACTTTCTCCAGGTTCTTCAAGGTTAGAATTTCCCCCTCCCAGTGGTGTGAGTAAGGCAGTCATTTCTAAACACCTTTCTAGGTATTCCTTTGGATTTTTATTAAACAAATTAAGCATTGGGTCTAAATTTCATGTAAAAATGTTGTGACAGTATTTAGGTTTCTGTATAATATGATACCATTTCAATTCTTAAAGCAACAATTAGATATTTGATAATACCAGTGAATTTGCTTTACCTTGATAAAATACAGTTTGACTTCATAGTCTCTAATCAAGTTTGTTCAGGATATGCAGTAGACTTAAACTTAATTGTGAATCATGATGGACTATTAAAAGTTAAATCCTATGTAAGTATCGACTCATTTTACTAGCCTATTTACCCTTCCGTTTGAAGGATATTTTTACACACCAGTTTCTTTACGCATTGTCTGTCTTTCCTTTTCGATAACAATTTATTAATAATAAAGTATTTTTGATGATATTAGATTGTTTTGCTTAAATTAAATTCAATCAGTGCATTTTAAATCAATGCATCATCCCAATTGCCCTCGGAAGTTTACCACAATATCATTGTATGTTATTAGGTTCATTTTTGTTTACACAGACATCTTAAATGTATATCATGTTTATATACTGATAAGTGTTGCTTTGTTGTTTAAATAGACCTGATTATAAACATATTAATAACATAACAGATTTAATAAAACCTTACTAAACCAAGGTTTCTACAGCATTCAAAGCTATTACATAACTTTTACATCAACTCATGTTTATTCAGTCTTAAAAATGTTCTCATTGGGGATGCTTCTGTGTGAGAGTGCATATGGACATTCTCATAGAAATGCACTTGCTGTTAAACAATGCAGAGCCTTTTGAGGAACATATGGGAAAGGAAATTTGCAGCCAAATGGGCCGTGGCTCTAACTGACACAATTTGCATATTGACATTGTCCCCCATTTGCTCCTTTGGCTGTCTCCCCTTGACCTCCAGGGAGTAACCCCCAAAACCACAATCCAGTCTCCACCTGCCTGACCTCACCTTCACTCCACTCCGAGAGAGCATGGGTGGCTCCCATGTTCAGCTCCAATGTTCAGCTCCTATGTTTAGCTCCCATGTTCAGCTCCTATATTCTACTATATATTTACACATTTTTCTTTGCTGCTGTAACATAGAAATTTCCCCACTGTGAGACGAATAAAGGCATATCATATCTTAGGATCCTATCTTATGTTCAGCTCCCATGTTCAACTCCTATATTCAGCTCCCATGTTCAACTCCCATGTTCAGCTCCAACGTTCAGCTCTTATGTTCAGAACCGAACCACATCATATTCATTATAAAAAATTAACAAAGGTAATAACTGGATGCCTTGAAATGAAACATGGAAGGTGAAACTTGTCATGTGTTGCCATGGAAATGTTTCCAGATTTTCTTATTGCACTTATTATTCACCCTGCCAGGAACGTTGCCTGATCCGTAGCATCCTGACTAGGTTTTACAGAGGGACCATTGAGAGCATTCTGAGCAGCTGCATTACTGTCTGTCTTGCATCACTGTCTGACCCTGCAGCGGATAGTGAGGACAGCTGAGAAAATCATTGGAGTCTCTCTTCCCTCTATAATTGACATTTAAACCACACGCTGCATCCGCAAAGCCAACAGCACTGTGGATGACCCCACACACCCCTCACACACACTCTTCACCCTCCTGCCATCTGGAAAAAGGTACCAAAGCATCCGGGCCCTCATGACCAGACTCTGTAACAGTTTCTTTCCACAAGCCATCAGACTCCTCAATAACTAAACTGAACTGTACTGAGCACAAAACACACACACATGACCTACACAAAATACACACTATTCCAATATACATCCTACAGCACATGTCTACAGCACCGCCGTATTAAACTGTTTACATGCTGTTTTACACACTGTTTTTGCTGTCTTTCACATTTCAGTCGATTGCTGTATTGCACATTACTTTACAATACCTCAAGTAACTGCTTCAATAATACTAATGTGTTCATTCAAGTATTTCTGCACACGCAATATTGAACATACAGTATTTACACTGGTCGGTGCTGCTTTTGTGTATTGTCTTTTGTGTAACATCTTGTGTTGTTTGTTTGTCTTTTGTCCTGCACTGTCTTTTTGTCTTTTGTCTTGCACTCTTTACACCAGGTTGCACAGAGGCACTTAATGTGGCTAGGACTAACTTACTTAAGCTCTGTCTTGGTTTTATGTAGCACCATGGTCCTGGATAAACATTATCTCACTCATTTGTGTACTGCAACAGCTATATATGGTTGAAATGACAATAAAAGCTTCTTGACTTTTTGACTATTAGAACAGCATCAATCTAACAATGAATCAACCAATGAAAAATCTGTTTGTTTGTTTTTTAAACAAGTATGACGTTTCGTAATACCCAATAATAAGTCCTATAAGCCTATGAATTGTTACTTTTTCGTTTCTTTCTTGTTTTCTTTCTTAACATAACCTTTTTTTTTACGTCATTACGAGAAAATAAAGTCGTGATCACAACAAAAACAAGAAAAGGAATAAATATTATAACGCATGGCCTCTTAGGACTTCTGTACAATAAGAATTGCGCAGGTTTATAAAGTATTTTGATATAGCACAATTTCCCAGATTATCATTGTAGATCGACCTTATAATGTTTCTAATGATTTAATAGATATTGGTGTAGATTTTTAAATAAGCTAGAGTAATACATGTTAATGAATGACTATTGTAAAGAATCAAATCAATCAAATCTTTTGTTTAAAGGTTAATAATTTCATAAAATATTTGAAACCTGCAATGCAGTGGAGAC
This sequence comes from Tachysurus vachellii, assembly GCF_030014155.1. Taxonomy (NCBI): domain Eukaryota; kingdom Metazoa; phylum Chordata; class Actinopteri; order Siluriformes; family Bagridae; genus Tachysurus; species Tachysurus vachellii. The sequence goes on along the minus strand of NC_083464.1, from coordinate 21,728,048 downwards.
TTTGGAAAAGGAGGACACTTTAAAAGGCTTATTATTAAATAGTTTCTTTATTATTGTTATCAACCTACAGTAGATAAAATGTCCTGTTGTAGTAAGTTTCAGCAGGCATGTTACTATAATGCATCATTAGGGAAATATATACATTTAAAATATCAAAACACTTAAACGCAAACATGTATATATTTTATAGTGTACTGTTTATTTATTTGCTGTTTACTTCATTTTTAATTCTCATTAATTCTCAATTTTGTTGTATTTAATACAATGACAATAAAATATCTTACCTTACCTTGTCTTAACTTTTATGAAAAGTGAAATGAAAATGACTTTCATCAGAACAATGAGACTACAGCATTTTAACAACCAAGGATCAGTATGAGACTTCCAAATGAGACACCCCACCATTTTAGCTGTGGATTATGGAGATTATCAGTTTTCACAAAGAAAGATCAGTGTGTCTTTTGCAGGACCACCCTGCTAACTTCATGTTGGAGTCTCTGAGGTGAAAAAATATTTTAAGTCTAATTCTAAGATCATTCTTGTTTGATGTTCTAGTTTTAGCTCCATTTCAGCTCATACGTCTTCTAGCAGTTAATATATAGTGACTTTGGTGTTTGAAATGCTATTTGAGCCTTTGTGCAGGCAAAAAAGAATAGCCATGTCCTTGTGCATGGACCATTAGACATGTGCAGGTCTTCAATGTTGTAGGGTTTGTCAGCCAAACAACCTGGACAGTGGAGATTTTGGCTGAACGGTCATCTCCACCCTTTTGTCTCAACCCAGTTCAATGTTAATGCGCTGTTGAGGCCACTAACTCACTGATGGTGTCCTCCCCCATGCTCCTTTCTCAGCCTCTGCTCCTCTTGTGCACTGTCCAGCTGCTGGTGACCTTTGCCCTTCTGACCCTCACTCCTGACCCCAGTGAGCAGTTCCCACGCCACACCCTTTTGTGCAAGGCCTACCATGGCAACTGGATGGTCAGTGGTAATATATGCTCTCCAAGCAAAAGGCATAAAGGAAGTCATCTGATTTATTCTGCTGCTAAGCTGCTCTGGCCCCCCACTTATGCACAACAAGAGAAAAAGTGAGAAAAAATGTTAAGAGGAGATTTAGGCTGATGATGAGTATAATAAAATGGATTCATTTGACAAAGCTAAACATATCTGCTGATTCATTCATGGGGGAAAATGTGCTTTCTTGCTTTTAGAGTTTGATTGTTTAGACTCAATTGCTTTTTTTTCCATGATGCTGAAATATTTCTAACAGTCCAGTAGAGGAGGATATCATAAGTTTATATTACACCCTCAAAGTAACAGGGTCGAGAGATTCATGTTTGCTTTGTGCATCCTCAAACAACACTTTATCAACCAGGTTCAAGTGTCTGAGACACACTTTTGACCATCTGAAGCGCTGTCACACAAACCAAGGCCCTTATTAATTTCTGTTCTATCCACCTGTCATCTGACATCTCTCCTTCTCTCCCTCTCGCTCTGACCCCCTCGGTCCCCTCCCTCCTTGCCCTCTGTCACTTTCACCGTTTATTGTGGCTGGAGAGATTTTCTCTTTTGAGGCCCAGTCTCTTAGGTAACCCCAGTGCTGCATGTAATGAGATGGATAGAATTAGAGGGAGAGAGAGATGTAGAGACACATGCACAAAGATACTGACAGAGAGGGAGATGGAGCAGGACGGAGATGCAGTCGGACGCAAACCAGAACACACTGAGTCCCAGTTTGGAGCTTTGCTGGTTTACAAGTGATTTATCTCAGCAGCAGATTCAAAGGTAACAGATTCATTAAATTAAGACATGACTGTAGCTTTTGGGCAATCAATATAAATTCAAGGATGGGAATAATGTTTTCTGGTGTTAATCTGCGCAGTTTATCACACAACTTGGCTGTGTGTTTAATGTAACACACGAATGAGATATCAAATCGTAAAATCGTAACATCTTAAATATATTTGTAAGTGAATATTTGAATTAAGACGCTGGTATACAATACCATGTTTTTTTTTAAAATGTCATGTTTACTATCTAGAAAGTTTCAAAAGTAATTGTGTAGAACTTTATACTAATTTTATCGTATATAGGGCAAATTCCAGAATGTCAAGGTTTTACAACAATGTTTGGATTTTTGAATGTAAAAGCATGCAGTGAATCCTCATAACTTTATATTAACTTGCATGTTTTATTATTTTTTTTCATATCATAAAATCTTCATGTACCATGTATATAATCTTTCTCATTGCAGCAGAACAGAATAGTTCTTTTACAACTGGACATGTTTCCTGTTTTTATTTGGCTGTCAGAGGCTGATTGTCCAAACGCAATTCTTGCATCTGCCTGAACACTGAGCAGGAGTTGTGGATGGACATCATACCTCTGGCTTGCTGCTACCTTCAGCAAGTGATACGAAAGGCAGAGTCGAGCTACTTTAGAGGAAAACAAATAAAATTTGCTATGTCCCTGGCAAGTACATCAGATCTACAGACCAGGTTCAATGACATGCACACAAATACAAAAGCAAATAAAAAAAAAAATCAATACTTCAACTAACACATGTGAGATCTGTTTGTGAGATGTGAGATCATTATAATACAATATAAAAGATTCTCAAATGTTCCATTCACTGTATTTTGCATATCAAGGTATTGCTTGTCCATTACATTTTCAATTTAATAAACCTCAACCTCAATGTTTTATGGATTAAATGCATTTTGTTACTGTAAGGCCATTATGTGTGAGAAGGAAAGATGATGAATTTATATCAAACAGGAGTTTAGTTTGATAGCTATAACGATATCATTGAAATAAAGCAGGAATGTTGAATCTTAAATTGCTGGTGTCAGTTAGGGTTTTCATCCAAATCAAGCACTTGTTTTATGAGTTGTTTGTGATTTCAGTAGACTCAGGTGTGGTTTCTGAAAACCTGCACCCACACCGGCCCTTTCCGGATAAGATTGTGCTTATATTCCTAAAATAAAGTTTTAACAACTGATAAATGGAAGTGTTTGTTTTTTTTTATTTCTGATATGTCTGATTTTTGTAATGCACTGCAATTCCAATAGTGTAATGTCTAGAAATAGGCTTATTAATAATAATAATAATAATAACAATAATAATAATAATAATAATAATAATAATAATAATAATAATAACAATATATTTGCAGTGCACATATAGTATTACAGCAATTCTGCCAAATTACATGTGCAAGAAACATTTGTAAGTGAATCTATACTTAAACAGTTATAATAAAATGTTTTGTTTTCGTTTTTGTGCAATTTCTCCAAAGTCATGTGATTTCACAGCGAGTGAAAATAATATATATATATATTTTTGATTCATCGAAATTTAATTAATAAACAGTTTCAGGTTTTTTTTGTTTTTTGGCACTATGTGTATTTGCTTGCTGTGAAATCACATGACTTTTGAGAATTTGCACAAATCATCTTACCCAATGAGTACTCCCAATTGTGCCACATGATTTACAGATGTAGTTATTTTGGATCCTACATTTAACAGATAAAAGCTGGTATCGGGCAAAAACAGCACACTGACCACTGCTGCAAAACGACAGAGAAACTGGGAACATGGGTTTTCTTCTATTACTGCTTTGTTTAGGTTATATCTCACAGCTGGTCTCTTCACAGACGTAAGTATGGATTATGTGATTTATGGTTTTGTTACTGCCTTATCACAGCTTGAATTCTGTGCTGGTCATTTTGAACTGATGGTCATTTCTGGTTTAAACCCAAATTATTAAGAAATTATTGCAGTGAGAGTGACACTAATCAGTGCTCAGATTATTGTTCACTCAGTGCTCAGGGCAGAAAGTGACTCAGCAGTTAAATCCTGGTTCTGCCAAGCTGCCACTGCAGGATCCTTGAGCAAGACCTTTTAGTCTCATTTGTTTAGCTGAATTGTAAACAAATGTTGATTAAACTAGAATTTTTTTATGTTTCATTTGTGGAGGCAACTGTATTTTACTACCAAATGACCAAGTTTGATATGAAAAAATTCATTCTTTTAAAATATTTGATCTGTTAAGATTTTTATTTCTCTTATCAACTCCACTCCCATAGACCAAAGCCTCGCATGGCTTAAAGTTCCCTTCATTAGCTTATAAAGCTAATAAAGAGATTAAAAATTAGTCCAAACTGTCAGTACACCATATCTGATTTAAGCAAAAAAAAGTACAAGAGTAAATAAAAATAAAGCCCTATTGGAAAAAAGTCTGTAAAATGCTGTTAATAGTGAAAATGTATTCACAAATTTACAGTTTTTTCAGATGACAGAGATTATTTTGCAACAAACTGATAGTACATATATTTCTGAAGCAAATATATCCCTTATCACACCGATTCGTCCTGGGGATATCATATTTTTACATGTTAGAAAAATTATTATTAAATTACATAAAAGTAAAAGAGGAACGGTGTGTAAAGACTCCTCAATAACCCAAAATCTAAAACACATGGTCTGTTATTACTGTATGTCTATGACTGAAAATCCTTTTGAAAATGTATTAGATTCCTGGTGACGGCTCCCAACGTTTTTCATGTTGGCACGAGGGAAAAGGTGTCGGTCCAGGTCGGGGAGAGTTTGCTGAACAAACCTGTGACCTGTTACTTAGAGCAGGAGGTGGGACGTGTTCTTATGTCAAAAAAAGAGACTATATGGATCTCTGAAAAAGGAAAAATTGGAACACTAGAGCTTGAGGTAAATAAAAATAAAGCCCTATTGGAAAAAAAGTCTGTAAAATGCTGTTAATAGTGAAAATGTATTCACAAATTTACAGTTTTTTCAGATGACAGAGATTATTAAACACATTAATGGGAAAAAGAAAGTATATTCTTATTTACTTCTAGGTTTTTATTTATCAGGACGTGAATAACAATTGCGTGGTCCTCACTAACTTATATAAACTAATAATGTGACTACAACAACAACGATAAAACACGGTTAATATGTAGTCATGTAATTTTTCAAAAACTAATGCAGCATTTAGAAACAGGAGGAATAAAATTAAAAACACATTTAGTGACTTGGCTCAGGGTTCAAGCCCCAGCACTGCCAAGCTGTCACTGTTGGGCAACTGAGCAAGGCCATTAACCCTCCGTGGAGGCTGTATCATAGCTGCCCCTGCGCTCCGACCCCAACCTCCTCAGTTGGAATATCTACAGAAAAGGTTTCCAACTACAGTAAATCAGCCCCATTCTCTGGAAATCACTTGAAGGCTCTATATTTGTAAACAATCCTCCTAACTGTAAAATGGTGAATTTCAAATAGTTTGGAGATGGCCTCATAACCCATCCCAGATGTAATTTTTTTTTCCTACGTGATTTCTGAATGTTGGATTTTGGGTAGAATAAATGACCACATATTGAAATCTGGTGTGTTTTTTGATGTCACCATTAAAAACAAAAACATCAAATTGAAGCAATATGTACTTTCTTTTTCCCAGGACTGTAAAATATTCGTCCATAATCATTGTATCCTGGTCAGGGTTGCAGTGGATCTGGAGTCTATCTCAGGAACACTGGCAAATCTATTGTGTATTGTTAGTTCATGCCCGGTGTCCATGGGATAGTACTTGGGTCCATGACAATCCAGATCAAGATAACGCAGTAAATGAAGATGAATAAATGAATGTTAGTTGAAATTTTCCCTAAGGTTGTCTGTAAGGGTGGTGCCTGTCTGGCATGGGACTTTAAAACAAATAAAATCTAAAGTATCTGATTTATTGTATTGTATTTGTTTGTATTTCATTTATTTTAGTTGCTTTGACTATTTATAACTGTGAATTCATCAAATATATGACTTTTATTTTTTCCCATTTTCCTCAAATGTGATTAAATTAATAACCAAAAGTGTTTACAAAATATGATACACATTATTCCAACCAGATTGAGTAGTAAATACAAGAAAAAACAAAATAAACTATACCCTTTCTATTGTTTGTATATAATCCAAAAATTTTAAAAAAATAATCCAGATAAACCTGTTTCAATCATTTGTAAATACTTTTGATTGACCCCTATTGTTGACCCTCTTTATAATTATACTCTTATTAAAGATTTCACCCAACAGAGATGAACACTCACAATCAGCTACGGCAGATCCATCTTATCTTAATCTGGTGTGTGATGTTGATGAATCTAAGAGAAAGATAACTCGAGTGTTGGTGTCCCAGCACAGAGGCTATATCTTCATCCAGACAAACCAGCCCATGTACAACCCTACACAGAAAGGTACAATAGAAATGACTCAAACTAGAACTAAACATTCTGAGGTTTGTTTAACACATACCGATATCTATCAGGCATTTTATCAGAAAAAATGTATTGTATGCTTACCAATGAAGTAGCCATACCAAATAAACTGACAACTAATTATATATATTTATATGTTCACTATGTGTCAATTTGAATTTCAGTTCTGTACAGGATTTTTACCTTGAATCATGCCATGCGCCCAGTATCCGAGATCATACACGTGTACTTAATTGTAAGTGCTTCAACAGCTCTAGATACAGTACATAACGGAAATAAAAAAAATAAATAACTAAAATTTTAAAAGTGCCCTTATCATTGCCTTCCATCTTGCAGAATTCAGAAGGAAACACTATCAAGAGAATTATAACCAGATCTAAAGCAGGCATTTCTGACAAGGACTTCCATATTCCTGATGTTTCTCAGTAGGCTTTTCTTATCCATTCTATTACTTACTACTGCTTGTGCGTTCTCCCAAATATGTTTTTTTCATAGAGCTGAACTGAAGAGATTAGTATTTTCTTGAGCATGTGCAAAGTCTTTAGGTTCTTCATTATCATGCTTTCTTCAGGCCGGGTGTGTGGAAGATCAAAGCTCACTACGAAGGTGATGAGAAGAGTGCTACCATTCGGGAATTCAAGGTGCAAAAGTTTGGTATGCAAAAATAAAATATTAAATATTATTCTTTGCTGAATTCTTTTTCTTTTAAAGTTGTCTTTAGTAATTAGATGAGCAACGCTCTTGTTAAGAAAATACGTTTATACTTATATTTAGCAGAATGCAATTACTAGACATTTATTTATTAAAGAAGTTTACATTTTATTTGTCTAGCAAAACAGGTATCATTTAATTGTCATTTTAACCATGTGTATATATGTATGTATGCATGTATGTATGTATGTATGTATGTATATACAGTATCTCACAGAAATGAGTACACCCCTCACATTTTTGTAAATATTTTATTATATCTTTTCATGTGACAACACTGAAGAAATGACACTTTGCTACAGTATAAAGTAGTGAGTGTACAGCTTGTATAACAGTATAAATCTGCTGTCCCCTCAAAATAACTCAACACACAGCCATTAATGTCTAAACCGTTGGCCACAAAAGTGAGTACACCCCTGAGTGAAAATGTCCAAATTGGGCCCAATTAGCCATTTTCTCTCCCCGGTGTCATGTGACTCATTAATGTTACAAGGTCTCAGGTGTGAATGGGGAGCAAGTGTGTTAAATTTGGTGTTATCGCTCTCACACTCTCATACTGGTCACTGGAATTTCAACATGGCACCTGATGGCAAAGAAAGAACCCTCTGAGGATCTGAAAAAGGGGGGAAAAAAATGTTGCTTTACATAAAGATGGCATAGGCTACAAGACGATTGTCAAGACCCTGAAACTGAGCTGCAGCATGGTGGCCAAGACACCATACAGCGGTGTAACAAGACATGTTCCGCTCGGAACAGACCTCGTCATGGTCGACCAAAGAAGTCGCGTGCATGTGGTCAGCGTCATATGCAGAGGTTGTGTTTGGGAAATAGATGTATGAATGCTGCTAGCATTGCTACGGAGGTTGAAGGGGTGGGGGGTCGTGGTCTGGGGCTGCATGAGTGCTGCTGGCACTGGGGAGCTACAGTACAGTTCATTGAGGGAACCATGAATGCCAACATGTGCTGTGACATACTGAAGCAAAGCATGATGCTCTCCGTTCGGAGACTGCTCCGCAGGGCAGTATTCCAACATGATACCAACCCCAAATACACCTCCAAGAAGACCACTGCCTTGCTAAAGATGGTGAGGGTAAAGGTTATGGACTGGCCAAGTCCAGCCACCTGGGGATGCAGGAGACATGTCCAAAAGCCTTGCTCCAGTTTTCCAGTCTGTAACTACCTGGCAGTGTGAATTGGACATGTGGACATCATCTAGTCACCTACTGAACCCCAAGACTTTACAACACCTCCTAGTTATTTTTTTTGACACCTAGTTTACCAGCTGAGAGACAGAGATCGTTTTAACCAGATCTTTAAATATTATTTGTACAAGCTCATACATATGAGGCATTAGAATTTCTTCTAGACATCTGTTAGAATATTCCAGTTATTTAAGCAAACCAAAAATTGTACAGCATTTTCCAGATTTGAATTCAAGATGTTCAATTAAACCACATCCTTTTGTTCAGTTCTTCCTAGTTTTGGTGTAACCATCAAGCCTAAAACTGACCATCTCCTTGTGAGCGCTGAAAACTTTCAAATCTCCATTGATGTTTCGTAAGTTTAGTAACGTTTTCTATTTCTTATTCATTTATAAAACCTTTACTGGATTTTCAGTGGATCATATTATAAATTAATAATTTGGTTAGGTCCTTTATTCTTGTTTGAATTCAGATAATCCACAATGCAGCAATACACATCAAATGGCATAAAGCCATACACATTTTTATATTATTATATTTAAACATTCAACAAACAAACAACAAAAAGCATCTGAACAACCCTGTATAGCATTTAAAGAGGAAGCACAATGTCTTAGGTAAGTAACTAGAGTTAGCTTGATTGTCTTGCACCTCCAGGGTTGAGGGTTTGATTCCTGTCTCCTTCCTGTGTGCATGGAGTTTGTATGTTCACTCTAATTTCCTATCCAAGTCCAAAGATACGTGTAATCTCCACATATCTCTGCAGGCTCCTTGTGATTCTTGTGAGGAAAAACATCTAGACAAAAGTCTTTTTAACTAATGTACATACATATTGACTTTGTAAACTTCTCTTCAATCACTTAAAAAAATATTAACCAATGCATTACATTCGCTCAATAGCTATTCATATGGAAAGAAAATCAGTGGTGGGTTTCACTGTCGCTTTGGATTGAGAGCGGAGAATACAAATGACATCAAGTTCCTCAAAGGGCTAGAAAAAATTGGACCAGTAAGTACAAATATTTTTTTTAATATTATGTAAAATAAAATAACAAGGAATGTACACAACATATCCTATTGGTCTGTCTTTCTTCCTTTTAGGTAAGAGACGGAAAAGCTGAAATCACTCTAAACATTTCAGATATCAAAGAGAAACTGAAACCCTTAAAGCTGGAAGATGTTGCCCAGAATGGAGCACGTTTCTACATCGCTGTTACTGTTACAGATACCTTAAGTAAACATATGGGAAATATTATTCATTTTATACACACACTCTGTGTTCAGCTCTCTCTCCCTCTTTTATTCCTGACACAGCTTACTACAACAGAGAACATTCAGTAAATGAATACAGTTTTGCTTTCTTCACAACTAACTGTCTAAATGTTGGTGGACCTCGCGTATACAGTAGTTGATTAAAGTGAATATGATGTCCTGGACGAATACAGGAGTACGTTCAGTTGCAGACTTATTCAACCAACATGCTCCACAGAACGACACGGGAAATCCTTCCTACCTGTGTCCATCGGACTTTATAACTCCTTTATAACTCTTATGTGATGCCTATGTGCAACAACATATATCACTGTGCAACAATATACCTTTACCTGTATAGTTATTTAAATGCTAGTTTATTTATATTTTTTGTATATATTATCTTATTGTATATAAGTCTCTATTTTTGTTGACTTGGAGCTGTGTTAACGAACCCTGGGAAAAGTATTAAAAAAAAACCTAAAGTATTCTGACTCTGATATAGACAATATTTTATCATATGGTTATGCAGATTTCGTTTCTACTTCAAATACAGTTTTTTTGTTTAGATGATTCAGTCTATCAAACAGGACGACTTTTTAAATGAATAATAAAATAACTATAGATTGATCAGTTCTGACACAAAATGACTTCATGTCCCTGATAGGTGGTGAGGTACAAGAGTCAGAAATATTCCTCCCCATCGTGGCACAGCGATACAAACTGGATCTAGAGAGAACCCGATCACATTTTATTCCTAAAATGCCTTTTAATGTTAAGGTAAGCTTGTCCCTTGTGAGTGTGATTCACTGTTGTCAAATACCAGTTGTGATGCTTTTTTTTTTCTTCTGTTAGGTAGTGGTGCGTTCTCCAAATGGCGTTCCAGCTACAGCTGTTCCAGTGAAAATAAGTGTATCACACACCAATGAGAAATCCACAACCGTAAATACAGATGATGACGGAGTAGCATATTATACTTTTAACGTTGAACAATCACCACAGTCCATTTCTGTTGAGGTGAGTATTTTAAAAATTAGGTCACACAGTGAATTTGTTTTCTTTATATTAATATGGTTTCATGTTTTGATGAGATTAATGTAGCCGTAACTGCTAAAACCTTGACGGTTGCGAGAGTACATATGTTTGTGTACCAACGTCTGACAGGCAATAGTCGATGGAATCAAGTCAGAAAAAAATGTGGCTATTGCCACTTCTTCAAGCAATAACTTCCTGCTGATCAGTGTGAACAATAAGGTTCTGGCACCTGGAGAACAGCTGAATTTTAAGTTTGACATTGTGAACGGCCAACCGAACGACGACTACATTTACTACTTGGTAAGTAGAGTAAATGATACAATAGACAATAACCAATTGAAACTTAACCTAGCTTTGCTTTTATAGCACTCCAAAGATCGCTAGCTCTGTAACATAATTCTTAAACTTACTCTTAAACTAGGAATGGAAAAAACATACTATATATGGAGGGTTTAATATATTTATGATGACGTTACCATATACATTATATAATATGTTATAAAATACTAAATGTTTGGTAACACTTAAAGGACTTATATATAATATAACATTATAAATGTGTTCACTGGAATTGGAAATCCTTGAATGTTAAATTCTATTAATTACACATTCCACAATTTCATAATTGCATATGATAGAGAAACATAATTATACTTATGATCACTGATAGTTTCAGTGTAAAACTGGGACAAAAACTTGACATTACTTCCTTAATATACATCTACTTCATTTTCATTTCCGTTTTATGGGCCATTAGGAAATATAGAGCTGACCACGTGGTTGGTGTTCTAATAAAAAATACAACAAAATACATATATAACTCTATATTTTGTTATTCTTTTCTTCGTTCAGCATTCTTCTCTAATAATGTAGTAACCATATTCGTCTTTAGTAAATGGTATACTTAAATTTTTCTGCACGCATACATTTTCACATGATCAAATATATCTGTGATATCCGGATGACGTTTTTCATTCCATTCTCTATGTGGCATTTTCTACCCTTTTAACAATTAAGTATGAATTTTCATCCTACATGAATTGTGTTCTCTTCAGATCCTCAGCAAAGGTGCACTCAGACAGTCAGGTTCTGTTATAGCAGGACGTACAACCACCATTAGCATGACCCTCAGCCATGACTTGATTCCATCCTTCCGCCTCATTGGATATTATTATGACAGAAACGGTGAAATTATAGCAGACTCCATCTGGGTAGATATCAAGGATGTGTGTGAGGGAAAGGTTTGTTATATTCTATTTCACTGTCTGTTTTTTTGTTTTAAATCTTTATTGTGTTTTCGAAACTCTGACTAATTATAGGATTATTAAAGCAACTCTTCATTTAGAAATCATAGCTTCTCACTGCAGGCTAGTTAGCTAGACTTAAACTCTTTTCATATCTCTTGTATAGGTTGTAATAACAGAAAAGGACAGTACTAAAAGCAAATTCAGGAGTCCATCACAAACCATTGATCTTAACATTGATGTGGAACAGCAACAAAATGCATTGGTTGCTTTACTGGCTGTGGACAAAGCCATCTATTCCCTGAATGCCGAAAACAAACTCACCACAAAACAGGTACAAAATGTAGATTAAAGATGCTTATATGATATTGTTGCTTTCTTTGTGTGTGTGTGTGTGTGTGTGTGTGTGTGTGTGTGTGTGCTTATTACATCGGCAATTACTGCATGGAAAATTAACAGTGATAAAGTCAGAAATGTCAGACAAGATATAGAAAGGAAGTTTTTACTTTTGTCCCCAACTGTATCATAGTATTAATGCAATACTGCAATAAAAATGGTATCTTAGCAAACATAATCAGATGCTGCTGATATTTACTGTGCATTAAACCAAGTGTATGATTATCAGTCTTATTTCTAGATTTTTCTTTTTAAAATAGTCCTGTTCTTTTGACAGATAATTTTGGTCATTTTAAACATTTATCTGCAGACAGAAACATTTTCTGACAATAGAATGAGAACAGCTACAGCTTGAAAATAAATAAATAAATAAATAAATAAATAAATAGCAAGTTCAATAATCTTACATCTGGTTTATAGTTATTTTAGACCTAAACTGGACTATATTGGTCTATACTAGTTATAGTCAGTTAACTCGACTCAATAATTAACATGTTGCTACTATGCATGTAGTGAATTAGAATTTTATATGATTGTTTGATATTGAACTTTTTTAAAAGCTCAAAAATTGCATATTCAACTGGTTTGGTAGAAAAAGCCTAAACTAAACCTATCTGGTTTTGGTGCAGGTCTTCTCCTCTATGCAGTCGTATGATCTGGGATGTTCGTATGGAGGTGGTGGAAACGCTGCTGCAGTATTTAATGATGCCGGATTGTCTTTCATCTCTCACTCTCAAACTCTCAAGTCACAGATGAGGATAGGTATATAGGGGTAATATGGGGAAAAACCTTGATACTGTTAATAAAATAGATAACTATTTTCTTAGCATTTGTTTCTAAACTAATAGTATGGATATTTTGTCTGTAGGATTTGCCTGTGAGTCAGGTTTCAGGCGGCAGAGACGTGCCATAGACCTTCAGAAAGAATTGGCCAAAAAAGGTGCAGCATTGTTACTGTACAGAAGCAAAATGTCCTACATAATTAAACTGTTTCTAGCTTTTAAAATCACATTATGATTTATATTTTATTTAATTAAGTAAAAAATGTTTAATTCATCAGTAGCTATTACTAACCTTTTTCAAGAAAATGTGATACTACTTGTCCATGTATCATATACTTTTAATATTGTGGAATGTCCATAAAACAAGCTCCTGTTATGACACTTTAGCAGCTACATATAAATTTATAAGACAAAAAAACAAATGTGTTTTGCCATGTTACAGAACAAACACACACTGGAACATGCTTGTTTTTTTGCTAGGGAAAAGCCCACATGATTTATTATGACATATTATTTATTCACTTATTATTTTTTCACCTAGCTTTACACTAACAGTTAGTTAGTGAATAGAGTTTCAGAGGTTGTGAATACTACTTCAAGATTTTAAGAAAGCATTGCTGCATCCTGGTTCTAACTGTATAGATTATAACTTCAAAGATCCAGATCAAGTTATGTGTTCAAGCTCAAGATCAAGTTCCATGCTATTAATGTTCAAATTGTGATTGGTACATTGCTCGTATTCTGTTTTCTCCTCTTTAAACCCTAATAACTATATCCAGTACCAAAGTAACCATTTTTAGTATAATTTAAAAATGTACACTGTCGTTTACTGTTTTTTTATTTATTGCACCATACTGAGTAAACTTGAGAGATGACTAAAATCCTAGAAGATCAGCAGTTATAGAAATAATCAGCCAGCCTGTCTGGCACCAACATTCAAACCACGGTCAAAATCAATCGATCCCAATCAAAATCATTGTGATCACAGTTTTTCCACATGCTGATGGTTGATGTGATTGTTACTTGTAGCTGTTGGCTCGTATCTGCATGTTTTTAATGCATTGCACTGCTGCTGCGTCGTCTGATTAGATAAATGTATGAAGGAGTAGGTGTAAAGGTCTTCCTAATACACTGCTCCATGAGTGTATGTGTCAACAAATTGCTTCTCCATTAAAAGCTCAACTCATTCATCTTTCTAATTTTGTCTCCAAAAGAAACCGAGTTTCTAGATGCAGCGCTGCAGAAGTGTTGCCGTCAAGGCCTAACATTGCTCCCGATGAAGCTGAGCTGCGAGGAGCGAAAGAAAAGAATGAATTCAGCTAATGAATGTGTGGAGGCTTTCATGAAATGCTGCAACTTTGCCACCGCACTGAGGAAAAACAAGAGGCAGGAAGAAATGCTGAGTGGTTATGGCAGAAGTAAGTATTACTACTGCACGTTAATGTACACACACACACACACACACACACACACACACACACAGCTCTTTATAAATAAAATAGTATAGGTAAATAATACAATTTACAATGGGGGAAAAAATACAGGTAGATAAGATTAACACCACAACCTTGCCATGCAAAAAATGCTTATTTTTAGTTTAAATAGAAACTCAGCAGCATGGTGAAGCATGTCCGGTTTAACAGGAATTAAGAGAAACTAATGATAAGCTAAAGAAATTTTAGCTTAGTTTTAAAATATGCAAAAATCAAATGGAGATAAAATAAGAGGTGGGTAAAAAAATCAAGTTTCTTACTTCATCATGGCACATGACATCTAAAAGTACATGCTCAGAATGTAAGGGACGTTTGATAGGTTTAAAGGCATGGGAGGTTTTAAAAATTCAAACCCTAGCTGTAACGGGGAGACTGATTAGTGTCAGTACTCAATAAAGTTGTGAAATAATACATAAGTATGATCTGATTTGTAATCAAATTGATTTGAGACACAAAGCTGGTTTATTTAGTTGAGGTAGGTGGTGAAATTTGTCCTTTTTTTGTCCTGATCTACACTAATGCAGATGTCAGGATAGTGGAAAAGACTAAAGTAGTACAGTTTAATTTAACATTATTCTAAATGTAATGTAAATGAATGAAATAAAAGAGCAGACTCTGAGCGTCTCTCAATCAAGCAACCCAACGAACTGTAGGTTCACAAACTACAGGGTTGGGACCTGTTGATTTATTCACTTGTTTGTTATTATTATGAATTATTATCAGAGCTGTAATAATATAATAATGTAATAATCATTATGATTATTATTAGGGTTTTTATTGTAATGAGCCTAAGCCACTTGAATTAAATGGGTTTTGAAATAAAGCTTTTAGCATTTTAAAAATGTGTTTCTTATTAAAAGCTCTTCATTTCCTAATTTAAAGCTTGGTCACTTATAAATTATTATAAACTTGAATTTACACACAGTTTTAATTAAATTGGGAAATGTCAGGGAAGGCCGGTGTCTTAACAGATAAAATTACAGGCCCAAGTTCAGAGATAATGTGAAAGGGGGTTTATTAAGGGAAGAAATAACAAAGGGCTAGAAACACTAGGAAACATGAAACACAGGACCACAGAAATAAACACAAGGACTCAGCAAAAAACAGATACAAGACAACCGGTATAAATAGGGGTGACAATCATAGAAACACAAGGAACAGGTGTGCAGAGGCGGAACGGATACATGGCAAATATAAACAAACTGCACGAATGTCCCCCTAGTGTCCGAACAGGAAAAAGTCCAGGCCAATTCCTGACAGGAAAAGTGTTAATGTGATGTAAAATATGTTCTGGTTGATATTTGGTGTTTGTTCAGGACTGGAGAAAATGTTCCTGTTGTTAATAATGTTGGTGTAATGTAAGATACTTTAAACCTGCTCATGATGATATAACTGTGCTTTACTTCCCTTTCACTACCTCCAATCTCAACCAACCAGCTGCTACTGCTAGTGCGATTGAAAACTTTTTTGAAAACGATATCCAGTACATTCGGCACAGTTTCCCTCCCAGCTTTGCATTTGACACTTTTAAAGTGAATGGCCACATTACGTAAGTAAAACACACACACACACACACACACACACACACACACATACACACTTCTGTCTCACTCTCTTGCTACACTGTTTTACTCTGATTGTATGCTTTAACTTGTCTTCGGATGTTTGTTTCAGAAAAAGGATCATTCTCCCTGATTCCATCACTACCTGGGAGATACAGGCTGTCAGTTTATCTCTTTCTCATGGTAACCAGAATTTTCTTATAGTCTATAACTGGTTTACTGAATTATAATTAAAACCTGTGCACATGATTGAATTATCTACAGATATGTTTAACAACGTTACACTTATTCATTATTTCTAGGTTTTTGTGTAGCCAAGCCTTATGACATCCTGGCATATAAGGAGCTGTTTATCTCTTTGCAACTTCCATACTCTGTCAGGAAGAATGAACAAATGGCCATTGTTGTGGTTATCCACAACTATGGAAAGAAAGAAAAAGAGGTGTGTTAAAGACAAAACACTAGAACATCGATATTTACACCGCAGAAGTTCTTCATATTTCATGCTGTGCTACGCAATTGCAGATAGTAGAGGATTTGAGACACTATTGACTATACAGAGCATTTTCCCTTTAAGCCTGAAAAAAGAGAAACATGGGTAAGGAATCAGAATAGTGTATTTTTCTCTGTACTTCTCTGAGTTCAGGGATACACAGATGAACATTGCTGAAGTGCCCCAGGATTATGACACAAAGAGAAAATTAACTGTAGATAGATGTATTCAGCACTTTAACTGAACCAGCCCTAAAGGTCATTATGGCAATATGGTGAGCTTGTTTGACGATAGATTTGTATCTTAATTGATTATGATAACAATTGTGTATCCTCACCACACATACTGGGTTCTGAGTTCATATCATTATAATATAACAGATCAGATCAGAATTAGTTCAAACAGAGAAGTCACTTTATTTGCATATTTCCATAATCAGCCTATGTTCTGTAGTTTTTTTCCTGTATGGGAATTTTAGGCAGTGGATTTTATACATAAATAGTCAAAATGGTACTATTGTTTTAATGTAGACGTTAAAATGAATATGCACCACCTAGCAATTCAGGCTCTGAGTAAAATGGTGCATCAGCTGCATTCTTCTCCAATGTCCTCTGTATAATTAAACAAGAATTACCTCCAAAAACATACATTTCACCAGAGCATATTGTATTTTGGTTACATCAAATTGTATGTCTGAGGTCTGAATCCCGATGTGAACAATTAAATCCTCATTATGTCACTGAACTCTGAGTATAGTTCAATATAAACTACTGCAATACAGTTAAGGTGTTTTATGTAGCTACTAGGGATGAGCGAGTACAGCATTATCTGTATCTGTATCTGTATCTGTTAACCATATGAATTATCCGTATCTGTATCTGTACACGGAGTGGGTGGGGCCTAATCAGGAAGTAGGGGCTTGTCTTGAAATGGGCGGGGCTTTAACTGGTAATAATTAATTTGGTAATAAAAATAACCACGTCTGAACGAACCCACGTTTACCAGAACTCTACTGGTTAGTAAGTACGTATTATTAATGTTACAACCCAAAGTAAAAAGCTGAAGAAACCCTAAACGTTAACGGAAAAGACCCGCGAACCCGAGTGACTGAGGGAGAGACAGAGCGCTGTTCTGTGTGTGACTGTGAGTGAGCAGAGCAAGACACAGCAACACAATACATCTGTATGTGTGTATGGGAGCGGCGCTGTGACTAGCCTATCACTGTAGGGGAGGGGTGCTGTGACTAGCCTATCACAGAACGCTGACACAATCAGATACCCAATGATGATTTTCATTCAATCCGAGCACAGATATTGACTCGTATTACTCGTATAATACTGCTTTATCCGTACCGGATACTCGTTTCAGCCGAGTATACAGACTATACAGAAATACTCAGTATACAATGAAAATGTCGTTTTACAATCAATGAGATTTTTAACATATTACAATTTCTGCACAACCAAATATTTTTTCCTATATAGCTTGCTGTTCATATGAAACAAGTAGAAGGCTTGTGTTCACCGGGTGCTTTATCCACCGATTCCTACGTGAACATCAGTTTGAGCAGCAGTAGCTCTGAGACAGTGACCTTTTCTGCTGTTCCTCTGATGGAGGGTGAAATCCCGATCACTATCCAACTATATGACCGAGAATTTAGTGAGGGTGTGGATGCCATTCAGAAGACACTGTTGGTGATGGTAAGAGGAGATGGTTTGGATGTTTGCTAGATTGAGTTAATGATGTGAGAGAAATAATGTACTTACTTCACTTTGCAGAACGAAGGAGTCCGTGATGAACAGGAGACAAGTACATTAATAAACCTGGATGGTAATTTATACCGGTTTCTTTTATTTGTCTTTATTCCAACCTCATCGTTATCATGTACTGTTTTTAAATTAATGAAAATGTACTCGGAGTGTATTCCAGACAGCTTGCTTAAATTACACGTTTGATGCATAGCACATTTTATATATGCAAAAGAAGATAAATAAAAATGTCTCTAAACAGGAAAAAAGGATATAATCATTGATATTGATGGATCCCTTCCAAATGGTACAGTTCCTGGCACAGATAGCAATATCTTTGTCAAAATTGAAGGTATGGGTGATAGTGTTTTTTTTTTCATATGCAAAAAAAAAAAAAAAGCTACAAAATGATGATAAGAATTTTGGTGTAATTATCTCTCATGTCTGAATGATAAACAGATGAGGTATTTGGTGTAGCAGCTGCCACACCCCTACTTACACCAGCCAACGTGAACAAGCTGATCAAAGCCCCTCATGGTTGTGCTGAACAAACTATGATCAGGATGTCACCCACGGCTCTGGCCATTCGATACCTGGATTCAAACAACCGATGGCTGGAACTGGAACCTGAGATGAGAGACAAGGCACTGAAGAACATAGATGATGGTAAACACAGACTTATTGCACTGATCACTTAAAAGGACAAAATTTTGGAGGATATTGAAAGCACTTTTCTAGCAGATAAATTTATTTTTGATTTCCAGGGATTACCTCAATTAGTAAAATCTAAATATGAAATTATAGCTGATGTGTACAGTTTTTTTTTTTTTTTTTAGTAACATTTGTTTATTACCACATGCACATAAATTACAATGAAATTCATTGTACTACAAGACTATATATAGCAATGCAATGCAAATATATTCATAAAAGAAATAAAAAACCCTTCAGCCTCCAACCATAGAAGACAACATAAGCATATTTATTTAACAGAACTGAACAGAAATGGTAACAGGTATTTTTAGTAGCCTAGCACCTGCTGATGGTGCCAGTTTGAAAGAAGACAAGTTGATGTGCTAAGTGACTCGGGTGCCTGCGTTACTGAGCCAGTGTATGTGTGTGTGAGGATAATGCAGTAAGTGTAATAGGATATACATTATATTATTTCCCGTTAAAAAAAAATAATCTCATAGATATAGCTTTATATGACTGGCCTAATTTGGGCGCTGAATGATTTACCACAAGAGGGCGGTATTTCTCAAGTGATCTCGTTTTGTATAAAACATAATGATGATGGCCATAGGCAAATATCCAGGGATGCTGTGCTGCTTTGACATTCTAAAAGTGTCTTTCTTCGGTGTGCGTGTAGCAGTGTAACAGTGTTCTGTTGGTGTTCTGGCATTGTAATTGTGTAGCGGTGATGTTTTAGCGTTATAACAGTGTAACAGTTACAATCATTAATCTCATATAAAATCTTTTTTAGCTTTCTAAAATTGTCAAAGGGATTCTTTGGTATTGTTACAGTGCAACAGTGGTGCTTTGGTATCATAACAGTGTAACAGTACTGCTATGGTATCGTAAGAGTGTAACAGTGGTGCTATGGTATTGTAACAGTGTAACAGTGGTGCTATGGTATTGTAACAGTGTAACAGCGGTGCTTTGGTATCATAACAGTGTAACAGTACTGCTATGGTATCGTAACAGTGTAACAGTACTGCCATGGTATCGTAACAGTGTAACAGTGGTGCTATGGTATTGTAACAGTGTAAGAGTGGTGCTTTAGTATTGTAACAGAGGTGCCTGGGTATTGTAACAGTGTAACAGAGGTGCTTGGGTATTGTAACAGTGTAACAGAGGTGCTTGGGTATTGTAACAGTGTAACAGTGGTGCTTGGGTATTGTAACAGTGTAACAGTGGTGCTTGGGTATTGTAACAGTGTAACATAGTTGCTTGGGTATTGTAACAGTGTAACAGTGGTGCTTGGGTATTGTAATAGTGTAACAGTGGTGCTTGGGTATTGTAACAGTGTAACAGTGGTGCTTGGGTATTGTAACAGTGGTGCTTGGGTATTGTAACAGTGGTGCCTGGGTATTGTAACAGTGGTGCTTGGGTATTGTAACAGTGTAACAGAGGTGCTTGGGTATTGTAACAGTGTAACAGAGGTGCTTGGGTATTGTAACAGTGTAACAGAGGTGCTTGGGTATTGTAACAGTGTAACAGTGGTGCTTGGGTATTGTAACAGTGTAACAGTGGTGCTTGGGTATTGTAACAGTGTAACATAGTTGCTTGGGTATTGTAACAGTGTAACAGTGGTGCTTGGGTATTGTAACAGTGTAACAGTGGTGCTTGGGTATTGTAACAGTGTAACAGTGGTGCTTGGGTATTGTAACAGTGGTGCTTGGGTATTGTAACAGTGGTGCCTGGGTATTGTAACAGTGGTGCTTGGGTATTGTAACAGTGTAACAGTGGTGCTTGGGTATTGTAACAGTGTTGCTTGGGTATTGTAACAGTGTAACAGTGGTGCTTGGGTATTGTAACAGTGTTGCTTGGGTATTGTAACAGTGTAACAGTGGTGCTTGGGTATTGTAACAGTGGTGCTTGGGTATTGTAACAGTGTAACAGTGGTGCTTGGGTATTGTAACAGTGTTGCTTGGGTATTGTAACAGTGTAACAGTGGTGCTTGGGTATTGTAACAGTGTAACAGTGGTGCTTGGGTATTGTAACAGTGTTGCTTGGGTATTGTAACAGTGTAACAGTGGTGCTTGGGTATTGTAACAGTGTAACAGTGGTGCTTGGGTATTGTAACAGTGTAACAGTGGTGCTTGGGTATTGTAACAGTGTAACAGTGGTGCTTGGGTATTGTAACGGTGTAACAGAGGTGCTTGGGTATTGTAACAGTGTAACAGTGGTACTTGGGTATTGTAACAGTGTAACAGTGGTGCTTGGGTATTGTAACAGTGTAACAGTGGTGCTTGGGTATTGTAACATTGGTGCTTGGGTATTGTAACAGTGTAACATTGGTGCTTGGGTATTGTAACAGTGTAACAGTGGTGCTTGGGTATTGTAACAGTGTAACAGTGGTGCTTGGGTATTGTAACAGTGTAACAGTGGTGCTTGGGTATTGTAATAGTGTAACAGTGGTGCTTGGGTATTGTAACAGTGTAACAGTGGTGCTTGGGTATTGTAACAGTAGCAGTGCTTGTGCAGTGCTTGTGCATTTTTGCAATGTAACAGTTGTTCTTTAGTATTATAACAGTGTAGCAGTAGTGTTTTGAAATTCCAACAATGTATAGCATACTGTTGTTTAGTATAATTTGCTAACTGTTAAAGCAGCAATGTGCTTATACTGTGTATGTATTATATACAGTACTTATACTATCTCTGTTTGTTGTTGTTGTTGTTGTTCTGTTTCACTTAGCACTGTATGTTTCTGAACTGAATAAACTTTTATTCATTTTTGCAGCCTATAATAGAATTCTGACATTCAAAAAGCCTGATGGATCATATGGAGCATGGAAAAATTATCCCACCAGTAACTGGTAAGAGCTGCAGTATACAGGCCCACAGATAGTGGTCAGGCCATGGTGTGGCATAAAGACTGGCATCTGCTCATCTCCCACTGCTTCCCTCTAGGCTAACTGCCCTGGTTGTGAAGGTGTTATCCCTTGTGGCTGATTGTGAATTATCAGTAACAGAAGACAAATTGATCGTCTCACAACTTGAAATTCGGAATTCAGTCAATTACCTTATTGAACAGCAGGGCAAAGACGGGTCATTCACCGATCCTAATCCAGTCATTCACAGAGAAATGCAGGTCAGGAAATGTTTTGCATTTTCTTTTTGATTATATTAGTTTCTCATTACACCACAAGAGAAAGACGCACAAAATATCACAAGTTTATTTACGTTTAGCTATTAGCCAGAAACATAGTGTTCTAGACCTTATGTTGCTTTTATGCTGTTTCCTTTCCAGGGTGGAATTGGGGGTGTTGAACAAGATGCCTCCCTCACCGCTTTCACAGCCATTGCCCTTAACCGTGCCCTTCCTTTCATGGACCAGGAAACTGAATCTGTGGTAAACAGCACTGTCTATACAGTATCAGTGAATGAAGATAGATGACACTTTACTGTAGCAATAGAATTAAACATTTGTCTGTTATTAACATTGCATTGTTGCATTTAATATATAACATTTAGTATACTGGGTGCTATATTTTAATAAAGTTCTTAATAGTTTAATCACGTTTAAAGAAAAATTGCAGAATAATCTTCAGATTTTTTTCTAAAATAATAAACTGCACAGTAGAATATTAATTGATTAGTCATTTTTGTGCTTAATGTTTAGAGCAATAGTATCTCTCAAGCCACCAGATATCTTCTTTCTCGTGTTGATGAACTACAAAGGCCCTTTTCTCTGGCTATTACAACCTACTGTTTATCCCTTTGTCTTGAAGACAACACATTGGCTTTGTCAGCTTGGGGGAGACTTAAAACTATGGCAATAAAAGGTAATAAATAACATAATGACACAGCATTTTTTGTTTCATCCAGTTTTGGGAGGAGGCACATATCAAACACAGCTGTATGTAATAAATAACTTATTGCCTATGACCTTTTATGGAGGAAAAAATCTACGCTGTATCTTCCTCTGCTATCTTTCTCCATTAAGAGGGTGACTGTAAGGTGTGGAGGGATAATGAGGACATGCGATTGCAAGATGAGAAAAATAAACAAAACGTTCCCCCAACAATGGCTCTTACAGTTGAGACCACCGCATATGCTCTTCTTGCTGCTATAAAACTTAAAGATTTTGAAAATGCAAAAATGGCTGTCTGCTTCCTGTCCTCCCAAGAGAACTATGAAGGCGGGTTCAAATCCACCCAGGTGAGCCAGAGTCATGAAGATCATTATTGCAGGCTTTTACACTTTAATATCTAAAGCATTCGATTAAAAAGAAGACAGATTTAATCTGTTAAAACTGACTAATTTAATTATTTTGTTCCAGGATACAATTATAGCTTTGGAAGCGCTCTCAGAGTATGCACTGCACTTACCCCAAGAGACTTTAGATTTCAAAGTGCAGTTTACCAGTTTGAAGAGGAATGAAAAAGAGGGTCTGTCCTTTAACAAGAAAGGCGAGAAAAAGGAGACAGATTTAAAGGTATACACACTTGAGATTTGTTGGTACTGGTGAATGAATTAATCAGCAGCACAAAAAGCACAATGATGTGGTCACATTGCAGATTTGGCTATTTTAAACTATTCAGGCAAACATTGAAGATTTCACCAATCATGATTATTATCCTTGAATTCCTTTTGATCTCTGTTCGTTTAGATCTGGAGCAGATTTGTTCTTTGGCATCAATTTTGTCTTCTTTTTTTCAGAGACTGCTGGGAAGTGACATCCTTGCAACGTTTTCAGGGAAAGGCCAAGCAAAAGTAAAGGTAATGCAGATACCTTTCGTGAACAAATACCTTCCAGCTCTAAACCTCAGAAAAGTGTCAGATGCTAATGGAGATGATCTTACTGTTACTCTTCTTAGGTGGTGAAGGCTTACTTTGTCCCAGACACTTCCTCCCATTGTAGTGAACTGGCAATATCCGTGACAGTGCAAGGCAAAGCAGAATATACAAGTAAGGAAATTAATATTTTCATTATTATTTTTTATTATTATTCTTTTCCTTTTGTCTACACCGCTTATTCTGTTGGGTCATGGAGAATCTGGAGACTCAGCTCACAAGGAAGGATACACCCTGGACAGGATGCCAGTCTATTGCAGTGCACGGTCACACACACATTCACCCACTACAGACAATTTAGAGATGTTAATCAGCCTATGATGCATGCACCTGAAGAACATCTCAAGTACTTGACTAAAACCCCATGATATGGGAAGAACATGCAAACTCCACACACACATAGCAGAGGTAGAAATTGAGTCACCAGCCCTGGAGGTGTGAGGCAAACATGCTAACCACGTGCACTTTTTTAATTTTAATGATTTAAAAAAATGTATTTTAATGCCATATTATTTTGGAAATGAATGTTGAAATCTTTTCTTCTTCTTCGTCTTCTTCTTCTTCTTCTTCTTCTTCTTCTTCTTCTTCTTCTATGAATTATTGTCATTTTACTCAAAAAGTCCTGCAGTACTAAATATTAATGATGAAATCTTTGCAGAAAGGATATTTAATCTATTGAGTAAACAAAAGGTATTTTATGCAGCTCAGGTATCAGAAACCTATGACTATGACTACAGTAATAATTATGAGATGGAAAGGAAGGAGGAGGAAGATTACCCTCGCTCGGCCATCGAGTGGTTTGATGCTCGCACCAGACGCAGACGGGACATCCAGTCGAGCCAGAACTCTGAAAACATAATGTACACAGTGTGCATCAGGTCAGGAAAACACACTACTGTGTTCCACTGCATTATTTTTTTTCCCTGGGTTTGTTTTCCTAATGCATGTTGACATTAAATGTGTATGATCTCAAGACGTGTAGACTAACAGTTCCAGTGTGTGTCCTCAACTGCAGTCACTCCAGAGAGCGGAATCTCACAGGCATGGCTATTGCAGATATCACATTACTCAGTGGCTTTGAGCCTGAAACCGATGATCTGGATTTGGTCAGTGGCAGCAATGGTTCTGTGCATCATGAATTTAATACGATCAGATACAAAATACTAAATATTTTCACATGCTATATTCACCTAACATATTCTTACCATTTTAAACAGTTAAAAAATGCAGAAGCCCCATACATATCTCACTACGAGTTTACAAATGGAAGGGTCCTGTTATATTTTAATGAGGTGAGACAAGTAAGCCAACACACACACACACACACACACACACACACACATACACACAAAGCAGCTCAGTAACCCTGTAGAATCTGTCTACAGATGCATAACAGTGAAGAATGTATTGCATTTGGAGCTGTACAAAGGGTGCCAATAGGCTTGCTGCAGCCTGCTCCTGCTTCATTCTATGACTATTATGAACCAGGTATAAACTTTTTCTTGTTTTTTATTTTACTGCAGTTAATCTGACATCTCTACAGTTGATCTCCTTTGTACATCTCAGTGGACAAATAATTAGACAATTTGATTACTTTCCATTGCCATATGAGTCACAACCTAGTGAGTTAAGCATGAGTTTATAGCTAGCACACTGTAGTTTTGTGTTGTTCTGTTATAACTGTATATAAACTGTATATACTGTATATAAACTGTTATTCCAACTCGCTTTTACAGAAAGAAGATGCACAGTGTTCTATGCTGCCCCAAAAAGGAGCAAGATGGTGTCTGCTCTGTGTGTGAATGAAGTGTGCCAGTGTGCTGAAAGTAGGCCTTGAGCTTTTTTATTTAATTTAAACATCAGTCAAAGGAACATCAAGCTGCTAGGAGATATTGTAGCCTTATAGCCTTAAAGTCTTATAGCCTTTAGATTTAAATAGGCAAACTGACTGATTACATGTTGTGATACTGTGACACACTGTAGTTTACAATAGATAGATAGATAGATAGATAGATAGATAGATAGATAGATAGATAGATAGATAGATAGATAGATAGATAGATTATTGTATGCAGTCATTAATTCAAATCAATTTAATTCAAGTATTATTTAATATGAAGCATGCACAACGGGAATAAACTTTGTGCTAAACCGTTCTCTGTCCTTTCTCTATTCATGGCAGCTTTGCGTAAGAGTATGGTCTTGTTTCTACAATGAAAATAAAATCTACTGATGACTTATTTGTTTGAACTTGTTTGCAGGGCCTTGTTTCAAAGCAAAAGAATCAGACACAAAAACATTAATAAATATCCAAAAAGAGGACCGCTTCAAGCATGCTTGCTACCAACCTGTAGCTGATTACGGTTTGTACTTTAAAAAAAATACTACTAGAGCTCTAATTCAGTTGTCTTATGTTGGGGAAAAACATTTAACAATTTAAACGCATTGGTTTTATATTTGTATCTTTTATGTTAAGTTTTTCTAGTTGGCTAATTTAAAATTGAATTTGGTTAAAATAACATTTTCATGAATTAGCTCATTGGCTGAAATCTTGCCAGTTAAATCAATGTTCATATGCACTTATAAATCTAGTGTGTTGAAGTTTTTTTTTTTTTATCAGAATGGTTTGTAAAATTGTTTCTGAAATGAACTGCGGCTAGAAAATTGAAGTAGAACTGAATTTGAAACCAAATAATATGTCATTCAGAAACAGGCATAACAATTCAGAACTGTATATTTTATATACATATAGCAGTTTCATGTTTCTTATTCCATACCTTAATCCTAACTGTTGTTTAAAGGTTTTCTTTTTAATGTTTTTGGGGGGAGGGAAGAAGAAAAAAAAAAACAGTTTTGCCCTGAAAGCCTTAATAAGAAGGATATATGTGCTAGGTCACTCTCACCAGCATACAACTCCTACTTTGTCCTTTGTAATTATGAATGGTCATTATGTTGTAGGCTTCATGGTCACTGTGAATTCTGTGGAGGATAAAAAATCCTTTGACTTTTACCACACTACTGTGACTGAGGTCCTCAAATTCAGTAAGTCGTCATTATAAAATAACAATTTGCTCAGTATAGACATGTTATATCGGTGTTGGATTGTGGTTTGGTGATTTCAGTACTATTCACTGCGTGTCTCAAATCTCGTAGATGGAGATTTTACTGTGGATGTCGGTGACAGTCGTTATTTTGCCAAGCGGAAACATTGTAAGAGTCAGCTGATTTTAGGGGAGACTTACCTCATCATGGGAAGAGACGGCTTGACCACTGACAACAATGGACAGTGAGTGTCCAGTTGTTTTGCACATCACATGTGTACTAATTGACAACTGATCTAAATACTTTGAGTTTTTTCTTTACTATGTAGTGCTAAATGCTTTGTTACAATTCTATATAAAACTGTAAACCTCTGACATGCCATGTCTTTCTTTCAGAATGGTGTACCTTTTGGATGCAAATACATGGGTGGAGCAGAAGCAGACCAGTAAATGCAAAGGATCAGCCTGGCGCTTGTATTGCAAGAAATTTAAAGATTTCCGCAGAGAATACCAAGTTAAAGGCTGCTCCCAGTAATTCAGTCAATTAATGACAACATTACGGTAGAATACACGCAGCTGAATGAAATCACAGCAGTACAAATAGATTGCATGTTGTGGATCAACTGGTTTCTGTCCCTGAGATTCTGCTCCAAAATGTAGAAGTCTAGAAGTGATTGCACTCTGACTGGACAAAAATAGTAGCATAGAATTCACTTTAATTTCTTGACTATTTTGACTGCTGCATATTGTGCTTAGTGTCACAGGTTTGGAAACATCAATTATTTTCTACAATCAGCAACAGAAACATCACTAATTATTCCTAATTGTTCTTAGTATACACAATCTTAAGGTAAATTGAAATATTTCTCAATTTGTTTTTAATTATTGAGTGTAATGCACATTTCATCTTTCAATTTTTGCTGGCTTCTCATATATTAACTTCACTTAATATATGATATCTTCTGCTCTGTTTATTTACAGACTTTATACTGTACTATATGTACAGAGCATTTGCTATTATAAAGTGTAACAAGGTGTACCAAATAAAACAATTAACCTAAAAGCAAAGTATATGTCAACATAAATGTAAATGCGACACACAACTATAAAATGTTTCAACGTTCCATCAAACTTTAGCAATATTATTCAGAAAGTCAGAAAACACTGACCACACACAGGTGACCACATGATAGCATACGCTTACGTTAGCATATCCAAACACTTGGCCAGCTCTTTCACCTGGACAAACCCTTCTATTTCATGCTCGCCTTGCGAACGAGTCTCGCTCAGCAGTTCAGAGTGGGGTGATTCAGTTTCCCTGCCAAATCTCCTGTTTATTTTGTTGAAGTTTGCCTACCCTCTACCCTCATCATGAGGTGAGGCATGTGAGAAGAGCCTTTGTGCTCAGGTACACTCTAAACAGTCTGTTTACTTTTGAAAAAGGCAGGACAGAGCCACATTCAAACACAAAACTGCAAACCCGTAAAAAGCATTCTTAAAATGCTTTTTCAAATGCTATGAGAAATCAATTGCTTAAATCAAATAAGTTAGTGATTTAGTTTAACCCGGCTGGGAAAGGCAGAGAGAATGCTTTCTTGTGGAGCAAAAAGAGCAGTAAGAGTGGTGGAGAGAAAGCATAAACAATCAGGAAGGAAAAGGTAAGGAAAGTAACGAGTGAAAGTCAGGAGATTCAGCAGAAGGCTGACGGCTGAATGGGAACACAAACAAGCCAAAGCTTTATGCACTAATATTATTTTAATCTCTAAAGGCCAGTCCAATGTAAGTAACCAGTGGCTTTGGCCATCACTTCAATCAGGACCAAGTGAATGGCTGCCTTGTCTTTCTATCACCATTAAACTTCTGGTTACGTTAGCACCAATAAATGCAAATGTGAATATTTTGAAATGCGTATATTCTCAAGTGTATAGAAGAAAGAAATCTTTTTATGATCTTTTTATGTGACTTCCAGTGGGGGTAAAACATTTTCTCCCAAAATACTATAACTTTGTTTATGGTTTCATGTATAAAGAAGCAAGTTAACAGTCAGTTATCAAGGTCAGTGTTTTGGAGGCAGACAAAATGGGTACTGTAAGCATAAAGATCTTAGTGACTTTGACAAGGGCCAAACTGTAATGGTTAGGCATGTTATAGCTGATTGGTGAACATACATACATACATACATACATACATACATACATACAAACATACATACATACAATTTTTCCTCACTATACAGCGGAGTAGTTGAGTTTGCTTATATATAATCAGTCTATCAGTGAATTAATGAGATTTCAATTCATTTTATTTGTATAGAGATTTTAACAATGGACATTGTTTCAAAGCAGCTTTACAGAAGTATAGAAACATTTATCCTTAATGAGCAAGCCCAAAGCGAAGGTAGCAAAGAAAAATTCCCTGGGATAATATAAGGAACAAACTAATTTGGATAATGTGGTGAAATAAGTTCACTTCATTTGATTAATGGACAATATGATGCAGATTTATAGAAATCTGGATATAGAAAAAGATTTAGATTGATCCCAGTTGACAAGCCAGAGATGATGTTGACAAAGAAAATCTCCCTGAGGAAATGAGGAAGAAATCATGAGAGGAAGCAGGCACAGAAGGGAACCCATTATAATTTGGGTGATAATGGACAGTAATGTTAATGTAAATAATGTCCTTTCTCCAACACTTTGTTCATTTGGAATTGTGCAACCAAGAGCTACTGAAGAACTAATAGGTCAGTGTAATTTCTGAGTTAATTATAGACTTAAAATTAATTCTTTCCTGCGAAAATTAATTCCTTCCTTCTGGCCGAAGCAACAGCAGTTCAAAGATGGTGCTATAGTCTCCAAGTGCTTCTATCCACGACAGTCTCCTGGGTCATGTGCTTCCCACACAGATCTATCCCCAGCAGCAGTGAGCACTACCAAGCAACAAGACTCCAAGAGAGAAAGAGAGAATTGAAGCAATAAGCAATAAACAAACAGCTAGTTATAACAGCATAACTAAAAGCGAGAGCCAGAAGGTGACACAGATTGAAGGCATCCAGGGACAAAAAGCATCCTACCACTCCAAAGTCAGCAAACCTGCTAAGGCAACAGCATCCAAACATCCCAGCTCACCCAACACGCTATGCCCATGAACCCTCAAGATCTACTCCTTTACCTAAATAAAAACTGTATATAAAAGCTTGACTAAACAAATGTCTTTTCAGCCTGGTCTTAAACACTGAGTCCCAAACACTAATTGGAAGGATTTTGATTTAAGTAGGAATGCCAGATTAATTAAAAAACCAAAAGATCACAGAGGTACTGTGGTGCCTGACCATTCATTGCTTTATAGGTTAGTAATAGTATTTTATAATCAATGTGGAATTTGTCTGGGAAACAATACAGTGGATAAGACAGGAGTGATGTCTTCATATCTTCTGGTTCTAGTTAGAACTCTGGTGTCCCCTTTCTACCAGAAAGAACCGGGTGCTGGTTCAGGGTGCTGGTGCTGGTTTGAAGTTGGTTCCACTGGTGAGCCTTCTAAGAACCGATTTGCCTTTCCATGGGCTAGAGAGCTAGAGAGTCCCAAGTCTTACGCTGCTGTATACAACGTTATACAGCGACGTGAACACAGCAGCGGCAAACACAAACACAACATCAACAATGGCAGATGTTGCTTTACTATTAATGCTCATGGCTTTGTGAACCTACACTGGCATCCAAACGTGGCAAATCCTGATTTAAAATGATTTAAAAATAGCGCTAACAACATTCTCTTTTGTCTTGTTGGTCACAGTAACCCCGCCCCCAGCCCCTGACGCAAACGGTTCTTAAGTCTAGATCAGCAATGTTTTAGTGCTACTTAAGAACCACTTTTCCTGGTTCAGAGCCGGTGCTTTGGGTGTCAAAAAGAAAGAAAGAACTGATTTTAAATTAGGCTCTGGCTCTGAACCAGCACTCAAACTGCTTCATTCGGGACTAACTGGAGCTTGTTTATGCTCCTACTGGAACATCCACACAGTAAAGTATAACAATAACCCAAGGAGGTAACAAAGCATGAACTACATTTTCTGCATCAAGTAGTGACCTTATATTAAGATGTTCTTTAATAAATAAATCTCAAGAAATTCAGATATTTTACCTCATGAATCTATAAAATCGCATTTATTGAGCTTGCACATGGCTGTGAAAATCCATAACTGCATCAAGGGGGCATCCTGTGAAATAGGTCTGGGTAGGAATACGGCTGAGAACAGACCACCCATCATGATAGAGCTGGGGTGCTGCAACAAGCCCTCTTTATGTTCCAGTGGAAAGGCGGGGGTCCTTACACTGTAACACATTGGCATACAGGAGGAAAAGTAATCTACATCTCCTATATGTTATGACTCAGATGAGCTTTATATATCTTCAGTGAAATATATATGAGCATGAGCCTGTGTCAGTCTGGCTATATTCTTAAATTTATATTATTTTGATGTGCTTAATATCTGTATCTTGTTCAGTTGTATCCCACATGTGCTAATGTTTAGCATTAAACGTCTTTGTCATGTTACAATCCACAGTGGTGTTTAATGGCTCATATGAAAGGTGAAATATATTCATAGAAAAGTTCCAAAAATACAGAAAAAAATATATTTTCACATAAATCTTTCTCACAAACAGCTAAAGTTTGAAGGCATAGCTTTAACCACTAAAACATTGTGTGAGGTCAAAGCATCTTACAGTGAAAGCCAACAGTGTCTTGACTCATTTTATATCAGACTTGCAGCAATAAAATAATTCATTTGTTTATACTCATTGAAAATGTCTGATAAGTCCATTTCCATTCCAGCAGCAGAAAGGAAAACACCAGTGTACTGGTTAAAAGACCACTTACAAATAAAGGGCATGCCAGAATAATAAAATAATTAAATATAAATATAGAAATGTTATTCCTGAATATAGGACTGTGTATTTAACTTGCAGCTTTCTCATTCTAAATAAATAAAACAAGAACAAGTCATGTACTTACCGTAAATCAGCTGAGAGGCGGGGAACTGGGTGTTACATTTAAGTACATAGGTTTGGTTGTCTTCCTCCTCAGGTACCTCGTGTAATCTTTCTTCCTTCTAGCGTCTCACCATTGGAGGTTCTCAAAGCAGATGGAGGGAGCCACACAATAGCAGATCAAGACAGAGATCAAGTGAGTTTCTATTATAATACTGCTTCTACGCTTGATTATTGTGTTGCTGCCATAATACCATTTCAAACGGTTTTACAAAACAAAAATATTGTTAATTGATAAACAATCTATATTTTATTCTGGCAGAGTAAGAGTTATTTGTAACTGTTTTTGCATATTGGGAATATTCGGTATTTTAGATATTATATAAGAGTCAAGCCGAAGACATGGTATCCTTCACAGCCGAAATGCACAGTGTACCTCTGTTAAATACTGTATACAGTCCTGATGGTAGTTGTTTCTTGCTAAATATTTAATATTAAGCTCATTCGTATCTTCTGTACACTTCTAAACTTTGCATGGTACTGTATACAGCGTACATTATTGGGTTTGAGTTTGTGTTTAGCTAAAAACTCTAAAATCATACTTTATTTATTTATTTATTTATTCATTCATTTATTTTTGGATTATGTGGCAGCGATAAGATTCAGTATGATCTGTGGTTATAGCTATATGTTTTGATGAATCACTTTTACTTGTATGGTCTTTCTTTTTCAGTTAATTCATAAGATTTGGGCAGCAATATCTGAACAATACCAGGATTTCATTCTACTAGATCTGTATTTAAACCTATACCCAAAGCATTGACTGTTCCCCTGTTGTCCAGTCATTATGCTCATCTTCCTTGCATTCGTCTTCTTATTATCCCCTTTTCCTACTCATCAAGCCTCAGTAGGCGAGAGGAAAAATTCCACTAAAACAGCACCTCATACTATCACAGCACTAAATATCAAACAAAAACACCCAGCCCTTTCTTCTGCCTCAAAAATTAGTAATGTCAGTCAGACCCTGGTCTCCACAACAATGCCTCCTGAGACTCCTAGTGTTAAGAAACCCTCCAAAAACAAGCCTCCCTCAAGTTCGCCCATCAAAGTTGTTATTGCTGAAGGCTGCATTCAGAAGGATCCTCAAAAAGATACAATCAACAGCAGCAAAGCACAGGAAACAGAGCTGAGTCTGAAGCCAGGTTCTTCTCTGGTGATGACACACCACATCAACGTGGTACCGGGTTCTTGCACTGGAGGCTGTGAGGCAGAGATGGCTACACTGAAGGACAGACTAGAGATACTGGAAAAGGAAATGTCAGCTTTGAAAAAAAAGTGTAAGATGTTTAAAATTCATGTGCACCACCTAAATGCATTATGAATGCCATGTCATTTAATAATGGATTTAATTGGAATATTTTAGTGGCAGTGTCATAAACATGTAGAATGAGGTCAAATACGTCATTATTTGGCAGATAAGGGTAAAATATATTATTCAAGCAAATTATGATTAGTGTATAGTGCCATTCTAATGATGTATGAATAAATCTGCTGCACTTATATGACCGAATTGTTACCCTTGTGTATAGGCACCGTTTGCTCTGGAGTACAGTGCCCAAATAACTGCAGCAAGAATGGGGAGTGTGTCAACGGAAAATGTGTGTGTCATTCTGGTTTCACTGGCACTGCCTGCAGCAAAGGTGAGACACATGATAGTTAAACAGACCTGTAGTTTTCAGAATGTTGTATACTTTTAACGACAAGTGCGTTTTTCATTCTCAAAGGCACTGACAAGAAAAATAAGGTGTCTTCTGATAGTGACACTGTCAAGCAAGAGTCATCATCCCAGGAACTATCAAAGACAAACAATACAATAATCAGTACAAACGACAAAGAAAAAAAGCATCAAACAAGAGGTCCAACAACTGTCAAAAAAAATCCACCGAACAAAGACTTGCCTCCAAACCAAAATGTGACTCAAAGTAATAATAAGAAATCTAGCGGAATGTTAACAGATTTAATCAAATTGCCAACTAAACTGTCTACAAATAAAACTGTTTTAAATTCAAGGAATGGGAAGCTATCATTGTTTAATGTGACTTTTACAAAAAATGTCAAAAAACCATCCCAGAACAATGATATGAAGGTTCTTAATGGAGGAGCGTATATGACTCAGAAGAATGCAAACGCAACAGAGGAGTTAAAAGGAGGAGATAAGAAAAGAAATCTAAATTCAACTACATCCACCAAGACAGACAAAAAGTCAACCAAGCAGAGTGTTATACTATTAAAAGACGGATCATCTGAAAAGAAAACAGAAAAACACTCAAATGAAAAGGACAAGAAGCTAAACAAGGGAAATGTCACGCCTCTTAACAAAGCATCATTAGGAAATATACAAGTGGACAAGCATCTAAACGTAAATAATGCTACTGAAAAAGACAGGAAGAGCCAGAGCAATGCCACACCTCTTGAAGAAAAAACATCTGGAGAAGGAAATGTTACAACTTCCAGTGAAAAATGGAAGAAGGTAGCAACAGGTGATGGTTTATTTACACCGGTAAATAAAAGTAAAACAGGACAGCAACATGGAAACATAACTGTTTCTACTGAAAAGGACAATAAGCTACACCAGGGCAATGCTACTCATACTAAAGATGAATCATCTTTTAAGACAAAGAAAGACAGCCATCTCAATGGAACAATGTCATTGGAGAAGGACAAAACATTACCACAGAACAATGCGGCAAAAGTTGTTATACTTGAAAATAAAGTTGGAGTCAGAAAAAAGGTTGATAACATAAATGAAAAAAAGTCCAATGAGAAAGGCAAGAAGTTTCTACAAGGTGATGAGATGAAAGTGATAAAAAAAGAGGAAGTAAATGTAAGTTCAACCACCACCAGTGAAAAGGATAAGAATTTACAACACAGTCTCAAAGAAGACGCATCTAGCAAGCGCAAAGTAAACAGTGATTTAAAAAACATCACAATTTCTAAAACTCATGTCGAGAGGACAACAAAACCCACTGATGTCGGACCAGTTGCGGTTCACAACATAACTGCCACTGGGTTTGTTATCACATGGGAAGCTCCTCAAGGAGTATTCAGGAATTTCACAGTAACTAAAAAGGAGGTTTGGTCAGGAAGGAGCAGTGAGGATGATGCAGAAGAAGCTGAGAAAAGCCCAAACGGTGATCTAAAATCAGACGAGTTCATTAGTTCAAACAAAACCTCATCTAATGTTTACACTGGAAAAGCAGAGAGAAAGAGTGCTGAGAAGTTCTCACAGATTCTTGCTGGAAGTGCTCGCTCCTATCATTTCAAGAATCTTCGACCACAGAGAAAGTATTTGGTGTCCTTGATCGGCTCCGGGCCTCACGTACGCTCCAAACTTCACAGTTTGTATGTCTCTACAGGTAAATAAACAGAATTTCACTTCTACTCTATAGATTACAGCAGATTTTGAATCCTACTCAATGTGAATATCTCTTAAATGGAGGAAATTAGTGCATCATAAAAGATTCTTAATCTATAACGTTTTTGTACAAGCAATGGAATTATTATTGCATCATTATTATTCCACAAAGAAGAAGGATGATGATGATGATGATGATTATTATTATTATTATTATTATTATTATTATTATTATTATTATTATTATTATTATAGAGTCACTTAGAGAGAAATTTAATGCAGCAATATAAATGTGAATTTATTGGTGAACCAATCAGAAAGAATCAATTAACAGACTAATATGACTAAAATCATGTAATTTTAAAAAAATGTAATTTTTTCAAAACGACATGTTGAATCATTTTTGTTTGCATCTTGAGGAATTCATACTGACCTTCCTAGATGATGCAAAACTCTAAGATGGTGGGAAATTAGCATATGAACAACTAGCATTTAGCATTTAATTTAAACATATACAATTAGAATTTAAGGATTGTGTTTTCATTACACATTTATATTTATTATATGCATTTAAAGCCATTTAATGTTAAATGGTGGCTTAGAGGTTACTAAATTTAGCTCGCACCTCTGAGGCTGGGGGTTCGAGCCCTGAATCAATGTGTGTGCTCGGAATTTGCATGCGCTCCCTGTGCTTTGTGGATTTCCTCTGGGCACTCCAGTCTCTAGGCTGATTGGCATCTCTAAATTGTCTATGGTGTGTGTGTGTGTGTGTGTGTGTGTGTGTGTGTGTACCCTGCAATGGAATGGGATAAGCTGAAGGTTTCCTGTGACCCTGTGTAGTATAAGTGGTACAGAAAATTCCTACACAAAATTTTTCAAACATTTAAAATTTGCAGGTAGGTTTATATTTATATATATTTATTGCAGGTAGGTTTATATCCAGATCCACTCTGATCAGGAAAAACACTCACTGAAGGAATGCATATATGAAAGAAAGAATGTTTTTCTATGTCTTTCCTCAGGACCTGAACCACCAACAGAACTGCTGTTCAGCAACATTACAGAAACGTCTCTCATTTTGTCCTGGACCAAACCTAAAAGCACAGTAACAGGATTCAAAGTAACATACACCAATTCTGCAAATGGTACTGTATGAGGTTATAACATTTACTCTGAGCTATGTGTATAAATGCTTTCGAGTGTGACATGGTGCACACTTTTACTTTTCAGGGGTAACAGGATCCATGTCTGTTGACTCACAGTTGTCCCATGTTCTCATTTCCAAGCTGTCTGTTGGTTCCCGGTATGAAATTAGTATCAGGTCTGTTATGCGAGCAATAAAGAGTGAAGCCACTACAGCCTCAATTGTTACAGGTAGAACTACAGACATACCTCAGCATAACTGAAGTGTTTGGAGTGTCATTTTTTAATCATACACTTGTCCTCTCTAGTGCCTGACTCCCCTACTGACCTCCAGGCCATGAACATCACAGACAGCAAAGCACTGTTGGTATGGAAGCCTGCTGAAGCCAAAGTCGATCATTATATCCTCATTTATGGATCAACAAGATGTAAGACGAGTTCATCTTTGCCGTTTCAAGCTGTCAGATCATCAGCTCTCCTATCCTTATCTAATTAAGTATATTTCTCATTTCACAGCTCCTAATGTGACAGTGACAGTGATGTTGTCTGGCAATTCTGTGCAGCACCAGCTTAGGGGTCTACACAGATCTACCCTCTATGCAGTAAAGATTCTGAGCCAAATCAACAGTCTCCAGAGTAGCTCTGTTTCCACAACTTTTACAACAAAAAGCGGTAAGGCAGAACATTCAAATAATCTATAGACCATTAAAAAGTCAGTTTAATTAACATCATATGCATTTTGCTTTAACCTTGGTATATGGAACATTTGAAGCTCCAACATTTAAAGGAATACTTAATTCAAAATTGTGGATCTTAAAAAAGATGCTTTAAAAAAAAGTTTTCATTGTCATTGCATTTGCACTACAGCAGTTATTTTCTTCTGCAATTTTAGTTTGTGAAGTTGTGTGTCATTATGTATTTTAATGTTTTATCCAGGAGTAAAGCTGCAGGTAGTTAAACCCAATGAAGTCACCTGGAACTCAGCAGTGATTTCATGGAAGAGCACTCACATAGCTTTCAGAAGCTATAGGCTTACATACCAGTTTGGAGAAGAGGTTAAGGTAATTATGCTGGAAGTATATTTGCCAAAAGAGTACCTGGCCATCAAACCCATAAGCCACTTTTAGAACATTTCCATTCCAGATTTATCCCCTTTTTCTTTTATAATAACCTCCACTCTTCTGGGAAAGTTTTCCACTAGATTTTGGCACGTACCTTTGAGGATTTATGCTCATTCAACCAGAAGAGCATTAGTGAGGTCAGGTAGTGCTGTCAGCTGAGTCGGCCTGGAGTGCAGTGTGCGTTTCAACTCAAACCAACGGTGTTCAGTGAGGTTGAGGTCAAAGCTCTGTACAGGCCAGTAGAGCTCTTCTAAGCAAACATTTGTCTTTATGGATGTAGGCCTCTTAGTTCCAGTGACGAGTAACTGTAACACTGCAGCAGACAGAGATATCCTATATATCTGTGTGCTTCCAATTTTGTGTAAAGGTTTGTGGAAGAGTGTGATGGTCAGGTGTCCACTATATTTGGCACATATAGTATCTAACCCTTATAACAAGTTTTTATATTTTTGCTCTATATTGAAAATAAACGTAGTCTTTTTGAAATAAACGTAGGCCCTCACTTCTGTATTCCATTCACATGTACATTTACCAAATTAGCAGTTTTTTGAATGCTGAAATGTAATCACATTAGTTACAGCTTGTCTTTCTTTCATGAACAGGAGGTGATCCTAAATCCAACTGTGTCCCAGTACAAGTTAACTGATCTGGTGGCTTCTTCTCACTATACTGTAAAAGTAGATGGAGAGAGTGAGGGACAGTATATCAGTGTGGTTTCCACTACATTTACAACAGGTGAGCTGCTCACCCTTTCCTAAAACCGTGGCTTTCTACAAGGGTTCCTCAAAGTCTGTCATGGTCTCTACAGTACCTTCTTCTCCTACAGCGCAATTGCCTTACCAATACCCAGTCGAATGCTCCCAGGTGCAGGTGAATGGCATGAAGGAGTCTGGAGAGGCTGAGATTTATCCACAGGGTAAAGAAAGAGAGGCAGTGAGGGTCTACTGTGATATGGAGACTGATGGAGGAGGCTGGACAGTAGGTTTTGACTATGCAGCTTGTTTAAGAATCGTGTTGCATACATTACCACCTTGCATTTTTCAAATACAGTGGTGCGTAACAAAAATTGTGTGTGTGTGTTTATTTGTTAGGTATTCCAGAGGAGATTGGATGGGTCTACTGATTTCTTCAGAGAATGGAGTGATTATAGAGAAGGTTTTGGAGAGTTGAGTGCAGAATTATGGCTTGGTAAGCTGCTGGGTTAAGGTTATATTAATCTTCCTTTATTTTTCTCACTTTATAATCATTGTTATCTTATTTCAGGAAATGACATTCTTCATGCTCTGACTAACACGGAACCAATGAGCCTACGCGTGGATTTGCGTTTAGGAAATGACACGGCCTACGCTCATTACTCCAACTTTTCTGTGGGGTCGGAGGTGAATCACTACACCATTGAGGTGTCTGGATACTCTGGCACAGCTGGTAAGAGTGATGAGAACGAGAGATATCCATAAAAGAGTGAGGGATATGGGCTGTAGTGTCATTTAGTGTTTGCATCTGTTTGCAGGGGATTCAATGAAATACCACAATAGTTGTCCTTTCTCAACTAATGACAAGGACCCCAGCAATAATGATGTCCAGTGTGCAAAGAAATACATGGGAGGCTGGTGGTACAAGAACTGCTACAAAGCCAATCTCAATGGTGTCTATGCAACCTTCTCCAAGGACCAGGTATAAACCAAAAATTTTTATTTACATTTGTCTTATACAGTGTTTTTAAATTATGGGTAATTTATAACACTGTGACATACAGGACAAGAAGTTTCAAATGAATTGTTTCACAAATATTTTCATTACTGTATGAACAGAAATATTTCATATAATCTGTACAACTTATTCAGTATTTTTTCCAAGAAGTTGTGTTTAATATTAAGCCTGTTTAGTTTTATAAATAACATATTCTAATAAACATATTCTGATATGATATAAACACTTTGTTAGACACTATAGTGTAAAATATTTGAAAAATATTTAGAAAAAATGTGAAAATTTTATAGAGTCAATAATTCGAACCTAATAATAATGCTGTAATTATAAAAACAATTAATTCAAATTCAAATGTTATTTGTCACATACACAGACATGCAGTGAAATGCTTTAAGTTTTCACATATCCCAGGTTATTATGAGCCTGCAGTCAGACCGCAGGGTCAGCCATAGTACGGCGACCCTGAAGCAGGTGAGGTTAAGGGCCTTGCTCGAGGACCAAACGTTGATTTCTCAGCAGCTTGTGGGCTTTAACCCCGACCTTCTGATGTAATTATTATGTGGTACATGTTATAAAACATGCAGGAAATTAGCAGTTAATAACATAAAATTGCTTCAGAAATACTTAATGTGAACAACAAAATATAGACGTGTAAAAGTTGCACAAGATATACATTATACTTTACTTGTTAAGAAATAAAATACTGTAAAATAAAGTACACATGGTCAATCTAAACCTAGGAACAACCGTGTGCTTTATTTTATTATCATTTATAAACACGATTAAGAAAATCATAATGTAAATGTACAGTAAACATTAGTAGTTCAAGGGAAAAGGTGTTGGAAGTGCATGTTCTGCAAGTACATGTTATCTATATAGTCAATCAACCTGAGGTTTTGTTTGCGAGAGATTCTGTATTTTATACCCAATGTAACAAGCTTTTTAAACGTCCCAGGATTTTATATATATTACGATTAACCTGTGTGATACTGTGCTTACCACTTGTGGTAAAATAATGATCTATGTATTCATTGTGTATTGTGTGTATTTATCAGGGAGTGGTGTGGATTGACTGGAAGGGCAAGGACATCTCCCTCCCTTTTGCCGAGATGAAGCTGCGGCCTGTCTCTCTGAGCCACGTGACCCCCAACACCCAAGGCTAGAACATCTAGTGAAGAGCAGCTGCTGCATGCAGATACACTGTACAACCTTCAACACTTCACATTTCACACACTGTACATAATTTTATGCAATGCATATCTACTTTTTTTTTTACCAATTATTATTATACGCCATACAGTGACAAAGTTAATAAATGTCTAATATTATATAAATAATCAAACGATCATCCATTCAACATAGTACGTTTTAATTAGGTATGTGTAAAGGATACATACTGTGTGTGCCGCATTATTTACTTTCATATGACTGTATAGTAAGGATTATGTGCTATCAAAGCGTTCAAAGGGTTCTTTACACTGTTCCTGACTCACACCGCTACTGAAATGAATGCACTGTTACATTTTGTTGGATGTAAAGGTTATAGACTAATGTTCTCTTTTGTTCCTTTTTTTTTTTTATAAAGAGGATTTTTAGAAATATCAAATAAATTGCAGATATTGGCAACCTGGGATCATAAAAAGATTTTTCTGTTCAATACAAGCACATAACATTGCAAAAAAAAAAAAAAAATTAACATTAACATTAACTTTTTTTTTTTTACAAAATTTTACTGTAAATGATTGACCAGTGGGGGCACGGTGGCTTAGTGGTTAGCACGTTCGCCTCACACCTCCAGGGTCGGGGTTCGATTCCCGCCTCCACCTTGTGTGTGTGGAGTTTGCATGTTCTCCCCGTGCCTCGGGGGTTTCCTCCGGGTACTCCGGTTTCCTCCCCCGGTCCAAAGACATGCATGGTAGGTTGATTGGCATCTCTGGAAAAATTGTCCCTAGTGTGTGATTGCGTGAGTGAATGAGTGTGTGTGTGCCCTGCGATGGGTTGGCACTCCGTCCAGGGTGTATCCTGCCTTGATGCCCGATGACGCCTGAGATAGGCACAGGCTCCCCGTGACCCGAGGTAGTTCGGATAAGCTGTAGAAGATGAATGAATGAATGAATGAATGAATGATTGACCAGTTAGAGCAATGCACTGGTTTGCAGTAATACACCAGAAAAAATATAAAGCTAAGATCCTTTAAAAAGGAGTGAGAATAATTCTCTTGTTTCAACATCTGAGAAATATTAGTAAGTCATCGTTTGTGCACTTTATTATAACAAATATTTTAGCCAAACCTTCTTTTATGTGCTTTTAAAAAAATGGTTTATTAAAGCACTGACATTTGGGTTTTAGTTCAAGTTCATTCAGTTGTACATGTGGTTAAAGGTCATGAGGTCAAATCCTAGCAACACCAAACTCCTGTGGTCTTACTTTAATATACTGTACACTGTCTCAGTTCTATAGAGTTTTGGATAAATGCATGAGTTATATTTTATCGATTTTTAGTTTATACAGTAACTATATTTACAAGTATATTTACAAGTATATTTACATTAAATGCACTGTGCTGGTGCATTGTTATTAAGTCATTTATATTATATTATTAAAAACACTGTAAAGATCAGAGTAATTAAATCAAAGTAGCACATGTACAGTAATACATAAGTAATTTATAAGTAATTAATGTAATTATAGTACTTTACTGTCCTTATTTTAAAACTATAATGAATTCAGGAATAATACCGATGCTTTTTTTTTTTTTTGCTCGAAAAATCCTGGTTACACAATTAACAAATAGTACACTAGTTTTCAGTCTGGTTCCTCTTAAGGTTTCTCCATCATATCCTCTATTTTTTTGCCGTAGTTGACTGGAGTTTGCCAAAATGGGATAAATATAAACTATATATAAAAATATAAATTTTCTTCTATATATCATTTTATATTCCCGTAAAGCTGCTTTGTGACAATGTCCATTGTTGAAAGCGTTATACAAATAAAATTTGTACCCTATGCTGATATATAATAAAAATTTTACTCTTTAGTAAATTTCACACAGCACCATGTAAAATATTAAACTTTATATATGTTAATAAGTATATTTGAAACATACAGCATGAACTAAGGAGGAGAAGAAATGCTGTATTTGTTCTCTTAGCTAAACAAAGAAGCCATTTTCAATATAGCAGTTTACTAACATGCCACTTTGGTCAGTCTGGTTTAACAGCAGCGGCTTAAAGCTCACCTTTTGGTTTTGGCAATAGACAGGAATCCACACACACACTGCACACCTTTCATTCACTTTTTCACACTGAAAACTATGCTGCAGTGTATTATTGATATATATCCTGAATTCCTGTTTTATTTCATATGAATGGCTTCCTTTTCTTTGCCAGGACCTCCTGGAGTAATACGTCAAGATGAAACTTGGCTGTTACTATTATACATGAATATACACAAAAAGCTAGTGTACCCTTTTCAGACTCCACTGTTCATTCATACTCTGTGAGCATTAAATCTGAGTACACTGTGATAGGCCTCATTTAACATGTAGCTTA
Source organism: Tachysurus vachellii (assembly GCF_030014155.1). Taxonomy (NCBI): domain Eukaryota; kingdom Metazoa; phylum Chordata; class Actinopteri; order Siluriformes; family Bagridae; genus Tachysurus; species Tachysurus vachellii. The sequence continues at coordinate 21,685,371 of NC_083464.1, read as the reverse complement.
CTAAATTTCAAATAAACCTAGTAAATACCATTACCCTCATGAATCAGATAACTCCAACAGTCATTTATTTCCTTTACTTTGCGTTGACACTGAACTGAAGGTCAAACCAATATTTACTTTACCTTGATTTAAGAATGGATGGGCAGAAAAGCCCTGATTGGTGTAAACCATGGAGGACAAAAATGATTAAAGGAGCATGTTTTTGCACCGCAGACACAAAGACGCTAAGAAGCCACTCCATGTATTCAGTGACAGTAAGTGTAGGAGCAGCTGCATTGCTGTTTCTTCTATTGGTGATGGTCTGCCATCTTGTAAGGCGACGAAATCAACAAAGTAACAAAGATGTCAAAAGATGCATTCAGTCTACAGGTAAGCACATTTTTCTTTAGTAAAAAACAAGATTTTGTAGGTCAGATGAGTTTGGTGTTGCCTGGGAGAATTGTAAAATAGTCCAAATTATGCATGGGGGATTGCAAAGAAAATGTAAAATAATATGAATGAAAAAAATGAAACTAGACCATGGATTTAGCTGAGCTGTTTTTTTTAGTAGATGTAAATGCAAATAACGGATATTATAAACTTTAGAAGTGCATTTAATATCTGTTTTCATTGAAAATTGTAAAGTTTAACATCAGGGACTAGCATGCTCATTTATAGGTTTTGCTACCCATCACCATCCAAACACATGAACCTGTAGATTGTCTTGTTTTATCACACAGATCAATTTACTATCAAGAAATCAGACCATGTTACATTTATTATAACATATCACAACAGAGACAGAGTAACAGTATTTCTCGTTCTTTTCTCTAGCCACTGTGTCCAAACCTCTGCATTGCCTATCACAGCTTTTTCATCGCTCCCTTGCTCCCTCGCTCCCTGGACCTCCCTCTCTTCCCTTCCTGGGAAACATTTTCGATCTTAGCCAAGATCATTTGCCCATATACCTGACTGGACTGGCTCGTCGATATGGAAACATCTATCGTCTCCGTTGTGGAAGCACCAGTGAATAATTTCCATTTCTTAACTTTCACAATTTTAGCTTTAAAGCTTTTACTATATGTGAAAGAATCCAAAGCTCACATGTACAAAGTGCTGGTTATAATGTTTGTTTCTCTGTCCTTTGTGCAGCGATGGTGATTCTGAACAGCAGTGAAGTCATTCGTGAGGCTCTGGTCAAAAAGTGGTCTGACTTTGCAGGAAGACCACATTCATACACAGGTAAGATCTTATATAGGCTATGTATTATTGCATATACTGTGCGTTTACTATCATTTCTGCTAAAATGTAAACATACATACTTTTTATATACCATCTGTATCTTTATCTGCTCTTGGTTTAGCTGATAAAGTGTCAGGTGGGGGCTACTCCATCTCTCTGGGTGATTACAGTGAGAATTGGAAGTCCCACAGACGCCTGACCCATAGTGCTTTGCAGCGTTGTGTTGCTGACTCTCTTCACTGTTTAATAGAAGAGCAAGCGCTATACCTCAAACAGGTATAAAATGCAAACAGGTTTGTGTGGACTTTAAATGACTTTCAGGCCATAGAGTACAACTGAGCTGAATTTGTGAATAATCAAACAAACAAACAACAACGACGACAATAATAGCAACTTTATTTGCATATACAGTATCATTCTGCCTTAGTGGTTAGCATGCTTGCTAGGATGTGGTTAGCATGTTTACCACTTCTTTGTGATTTTCTTCCATTTGTTATGTTGGTTACCAATTTAAATTTCATAAAATGAAGGTCTGTTCTGAGAAAATAAGGCCCTGGCTGTAGTTGTAGTTGTAGGTCTTCATGTGAGCATTTACATTAGTCTTTCCCCATCTAATGAATCCATTATTTTACTCTTCATCAGGTGTTACTGAACTATAAGGAGAAGCCAATGGATCTGTCTGAAGACTTCACTGTAGCAACCAGTAACATCATCACAAAGCTAGCCTTTGGAAAATCAGTTAGTGACTGTGCATTTTCTTTCCTACTATAACATACACCTTCATATGAAAACCAATGATGGCCTAAATATCAGTTCTTACCAACCAGTCACTTTTGTCTGCTCAGTATGAGAAGAGCTCAGCACATCTTCAGGAGATGCATGGATGTCTAAATAAGATTGTGTCTCTGTGGGGTTCACCGTGGATCTCAGCTCTAGACTCTTTCCCTTTTCTCAGAGTAACACACATTTCTACTCTAAATCAATGCTTACCATATTGTTGTTTTTTTTTCCTGCTACTCTGATCATATTCAAAACTGTTTCCTTCCAGAAGTTACCAAACGCTCCCTTTACTCGTTTAATGAAAGAGGTGGCTAAAAGAGATGAGATCATTGGAGGTCACTTAGACGAGTTTAAGGTACATATTATTTTACATATTTTGTACCACAAATGTATCCAGTGCACATCCTATTCTTATAACGTATTTATGTTGTTCCAGCAAAAGAAACATAGTGAAGACTTTGCAGCACCCCTTCTACAGTACCTTAATTCACCAGAGGGAAAAGTACCCAAAATGGTAAGCATATATGACAACAGTAAATATTAGGTTCCAAGACATGAGCAGGATTTCATGTCATTCATTTTAGTTAGTTTAAAAAGATATAGGCCCTTTATTCATCTAACTTGTGGTGCAATAATTCCCGATTTGAGTGCAAACAATATTGTAGTGAAATATTTTGATTTGTAAAATTTAAAATTAATTTATATAACATGGAAGCATTCTGGAATCATGTGCCAATATTCAGATGGAAGTAAAATGAGTTCCTATATTTGAGGTCTCTGTATGCACTTTTTAATTTGGAATGAGAATTCAGTCATCTTATTGCATTTGCCTTTTACCTGGAAATGTACATGGAATAATTAAGTTTTGTTTTTTTTTGTTTGTTTTTTAAAAGTGGGAAATATAAATTGAACTCAACTGAAATTTCCTGAACTGTTTGTCCCAAATTTGTGTTAAAATGGTAAGTCATTTACGTTATATGTAGTCATTCTACTGAGGCAACAATATCACTATACTGAAAACAACAACAAAATAAAACAACAGAAAATGGTAGTTCCAATCTACAATAGTTAAACAAACCTTAATGCTAATTAACAACCCTCACCTGATGCACTTCCTGACACAACCGTCTCATTTTATCCAGGTTTAGGACTGGCACTGAGAGTTAAGCCCTCAGTGGTTTTGTGGTTTTATTAACTGTAACCACTGGTACAATATGAGCAGTGTGTAACATGAAAAATAATCCATTTACTCAGGTTCTAGAATAACCCAAAGTTAACTACAAGTGTAAAAAGCCCTTTCCTCTTATACAGACTTTGACAGACAGTCATATACACATGACGACAGTGGACCTGCTCATAGGGGGAACAGAGACGACTGCCGCCTGGCTCAGCTGGACCATTGCCTTCCTCTTACACAGACCAGAGGTAATAATTCAAAATACTGAATATAATACTAAGCCCTGAATGGATTCAAAAGATTGCTACCTTAAACTTCCCAGTCAAATTATTCTGCACCTCAACCCCCAGTGATCAGATTGCTGTGTTAATTTCACTGTAGGTTCAGAACCGAGTGCATGAAGAGCTACATAGTGTACTGAAGGGTCAGTATCCTCACTACAGTGACAGACACAAGCTGCCTTATCTGTGTGCTGTGATTAATGAGGTGCTGAGATTGAGACCTGTAGCTCCACTTGCTGTGCCACACAAAGCCATCAGAGACAGCAGGTAACAACACCATTTACTCAACTACAACAGAACACACTGTCAGAGGTCCTGACAGACTGTTAGACTTGGAGGTATACGACTTATAATCAATACTAGCGAACATCACAGTGGTGTAGTAATAGCAATGCAGTTTTAACCCTAACCCTAGTTTTAACCCTAACTTTGGGCTTTGGTTCACAGGTTATTGTACGCTTTGAATGATACTTATATTACATGTAGAGAAATAACAGTTATTGTCTAAGTTGTACCTATTTCAGAAATTTATAGGTGTGTCAATAAAAAAACACTGACGTCAGAAGACACAAGCAGAAATAATTTTTTTTATACACAGACAATAAAATAAGTACATTTTTAAAATGAAAAAATAGCTGTATGTGAAATGTGGACAACACATATAAACATATAACCTGACCATCACAGCATTCCCCAAATTATTACTACAAAGTCAGAAGTACACAATTGTATAAGATGTCTCTGTACGCTGTAGCATTTGCACTAAAACTATGGGGTCTAGCCCAAACCTGTTCCAGAGTTACAGTTACCTTGTGCACAAAGCAAGATATTCCTAGGTTGCGTGGAAGAACTCCAGTGACCTTCACAGAGCCTTGTCCTTGCCCCCCTGTTGAAACACTGACTGCACCCCAGGCCTCCTCACCTAACATCACTGCCTGACCTCACTAATGCTCTAAAGGTTGAACGAGCACAAATCCTCACAGCATTGCTAATCTAGTCTGTAGTAGGACATAAAACATAACCTGGACCTTTAGACAGTTTGAACTCATGAAAACAAACCTGACAAGACTTCAGTCCAGAACTAATGCATAAACACACGCTTGTCTGTTTCAAAAAACAAAAAAATTCTGTACAAATGGTAAATATGGGCTCATTCCTATCTTTACACAGTATAATATGATTGATCTGAGAGATATGATTGCAGTGTTGCATAGGATGTCATAAGTTTATGAGGTGTGATTGTCCCTTCAGCATTGCAGGATATTTCATCCCCAAAAATACCATTGTTATCCCCAATTTATTTGGTGCTCATCATGACCCAGAGGTTTGGCCTGACCCACAGAGCTTCAGACCAGGTATATTAACATCTAATCTCCCATAATATGGCATATTATAAGTTAGGAAAGAAATAAACATGGCTTAATATTGGTGATAGGGTGCGTTCTTTATTGCAGAACGCTTTTTGGAGGGAAATGGGAGCTGTCTCCGGGCTCTAATACCTTTTGGAGGGGGTGCTCGGCTATGCCTCGGGGAGTCTGTAGCTAAAATGGAGATGTTCCTCTTCACTGGATATCTGCTACGGGACTTTCAGTTTCTTCCTGCCAGCCCTGAAGAACCGCTGCCTGACCTGCGTGGACTGGCCAGTGTGGTCCTAAAAGCCAAGCCCTACAGAGTTATAGCCTGTCCAAGAGCCTAATAAATCACTGTAGTGAATCTAGTTTGTTCAAGGATTTGTGTAGCTCAAATCAGCTTATAATATAGGATAGTATTAGTTTAAAATAAAGCTATTTTTTTGTTGTTGTTCATATTAACAAATCATATCAAATAAGTGCATGACAAATATATTTTTCTGATGCAAGCCTTGTTGTTAGCGCTGGAGAAACTGCTTTCAATTTAGCTTGTATTTTCTATATTTTGTGTATAAGTAAACTTTAGAGCTAAGGTAGAATGGAAGTTTCTACAATCTCAACAAAAACTTCAAATGGATGATATGTTTTTTAGCAATACGTAAAAAAATGAGAGTTGCATATTTAAAGCTGTAATAAAAAGCTTTTTAATGCTGCACTTGAAATGTATTTCTTTATTTTTTTCTAAAAACGGTGGTTGTCAATTCATCATTCCATAAATGTACAAAAGTTGAAAATTAGCTTTTTATTTACTCAGATGAAACAAAGAATAATTTGAAATTCAAACTATTTTGGATAATGTGCTGAAATGAGTTCAATTCCAAAGAGGAAAAAAAAGGAAATTTACAGATATCTGGATATAGAAAAAGATCTGAAACAACACGAGGAAGAAACCTGAAGAGGAACCAAGCTCAGATTGAAACCCATCCTCTTCCGGGTGACACTGAATGGTGTGAAATCATTTCTCTTCTGTATACTGTATACTACAGAGTTCTAAGCAGCGCTAAGTGTTTTAGAAAGATCTTCAGCATAAGCATCTGAGTCATCGGTGAAGCTATCTACTCTATAATGAACCTTACTTCAGCATAGTTTTTTTCAAGTGCAATTATAAGGCTGTGAAAGTGATAACATGTACATTCATCTCATGGAATCTGTGTGGTACCATCCACAGCAAACTCACAACAAAACAAAGGATGTACATTGTGCACAGAGTGCAAGGCACGAGCTCTGGCAAGAATAGCTGTGACTGCATAACTAGAAGGGAGAGTCAGAAAGTCACTCGAGCACGAGAGCATCCCAGGAAATAAAGTGGGCCGCCATTCTACAAATATTGAATCTATACAAAAATATGCCAGTAAGATTTCAGCAGACATTAGCCTTCTTCACAAAACATGAATGGTACGTACTTCTAACTACCCTCAAGGGTTCAGTGTGTGTAGGTAGGTTTCAGGACTTAATCAATTTTATGCTTTTAAGTCCTTTGTGCTTTGTTTTTTTTTTCTTGTTTGTTTTGTTTGTAAATCTGCATGTGGATTGTGACTCCTAACCACAAGGGGCAGTACAACACACACACAAACACACACACACACACACACACACACATACACATACAGAATTCTAAATGTCTCTCTACAAAGTGCTGTGAATGGAGTAACGAGTAATAATAATGCTTATATAGACGAAGGTTCTACTAAAGGACTTTCGATACGCACTATGTAGTGCACTTTGAATCCAAACCAAAGCCATATGGAATTTAACCGTTAATCGTAAGTAGTGCACTTACTGTATTGTATAACTTCTCATAAGTCATGTTTTTGTTACTTATATTTTATGGTCTGCTTTTTACCTTAAAAAGGGAATGTTTATATAACATTCACGGCTGTTTTTAACCGTGAACTGAAAGTTGGGTTTTTAGCTTATCTCTCTCTCTCTCTCTCTCTCTGTCTGTGTGTCTCTGTGTGTGTGTGTGTGTGTGTGTGTACAGGTGTGTGTGTGTGTGTGTGTGTGTGTGTGTGTGTGTGTGTGTGTGTGTGTGTGTGTGTGTGTGTGTGTGTGTGTGTGTGTGTGTGTGTGTGTGTGTGTGTGTGTGTGTACAGGTGTGTGTGTGTGTGTGTGTGTGTGTGTGTGTGTGTGTGTGTGTGTACAGGTGTGTGTGTGTGTACAGGTGTAATTTGAGGCTATTTACATCCAAATTAACTAAATAGTTTAGGAATTACAACATGTGATTCCCTAATTTCAGGGACCAAAAGTAATCGGACAAACCAGATTCTAGTTGAATTCATATATTATAATTATTTCGTCATTTAATCAATTAATTTGTCATTTTTGTACTCTTAACTAAAGTCTTATTCTAGAAATTATTTCATTTGCAGATGTAATAAGAGGAGTCTTGCGTTTTAGACAAGTGTATTAAAACCTTTTTGCTGCCACCTACAGGATGAAAGGTGAATTTGCAGTGTGTGTGCTGAAGTGCCTCTGATCCCAAGTTCTAGTACAAAGTGTCCATAATGTCACAAACCAATGAGAGTAAAAAGTACATATACCTCATTTTGTATTTAATATTTAAAGCCTTTGCTCTAGATGCTCACCCTTATGCTCAATGCATTTTCCCAGCTGCTATGTCATGCTTTTGCAGAATTTGCTTAACATTATTAGATCAACATATTCATATATTTACATGTAATAAATTACATTTAACAGCATCTTTATTTTCCACTCCACAGGACACTGATGGACTTTGTACATGAATTGATCCCAGTGTTTGCAAACATTGTTCTGTCATTCTCAGCTCTGCCTGCTGCCTTTCACCTGTTCAGGGTAAAACATAAAGCTTTATTCAGCTGCTCAAACAACTAACTGCTTCCTTGTTTGACCTATTAGTCAGACCATAAGTTTTCAGGATACAGTAACCTGCTCTGTGTGAATTACTGACTGAACATTTTTCATGTGGCTTGTCCTGACCAGTGTTGTATAAAGTACTAGAAAGCCATACTTGAGTAAAAGTACAAGTATCGTACTAGAAAAAGACTTTGGTAGAAGTGAAAGTTACCTTTTAGAACATAACTCGAGTAAAAGTCTTAAAGTATCTGATATATACTGTACTTAAGTATCAAAAGTCATTTTCTGATATTTAATGTACTTAAGTATTTGAAGTAAAAGTAAAAAGTTTTTTTTTTTTTTTTAAAAAGCAAGCGGTTAGAACTTTGATTGTGAACTTACATAATAAGCATAAAGCATATTCAGGGTTCCCATATCTTCTTAATCTCACTCATCAAATCAAAATCACAGTCTTTTCCAGGACTTTTCAGGCACAATTCTCTTAAGTTCAAAGAACAAACAGCATATTTTTAGAGCTGACATCAAAGAAAAAAACAGAAACAGAAATTTCACTTTTGTATGAACTTCAGGGTAAAAATGAAAAATAAATAATAACTTATTTCTTTAAAAAAAAAAAAAGACCTGCTGGTAGGGAGAACATTTTGGTCATGTGGTATGAGCATTTGTAGGGCTTACTCCCCAGGTCACCATCTCACACACACAGGCCACCTATGTCCCGCAGCTACTAATACACCAGTCATTAGTTGAAACTGAAAAGGTGTCTGTTCATCTTCAAAAGAAGCTGGTTTTCAAAGTTGCCAGAATTCAGTCTTACTCTTCTTGGACTATCGTCGGGGTGGTCGTCTACGATAACGGGAGGTCCTCCAGTAGGTGCTTCCATGGCGGTTTCAGTTGTGCTTTCTCCTCCTTTAGCAACATTACGCTGAAATAGAGGGTGCGGAGCGTAATGCAATCTAGGAGCAGTGATTCGCCAAACCTCCCTTATTGCAGTCACACACATTTCTTCTGATTTTAGTTTGTTGTAACGAGTAACGAAGATGCTTAGTGGAAATATAGCGGAGTAAAAGTATACATTTTATCTAGGAAATGTAGTGAAGTAAAAGTGAAAGTTGACATAAATTTAAATAGCGAAGTAAAGTACAGATACGTGAAATTTCTACTTAAGTACAGTAACGAAGTATTTGTACTCCGTTACATTACAACACTGGTCCTGACATGGTTTTTATTAACAAAATCAAAGAAAATGTCATCAGATATGTAAGTGGTCACTCGCGGACAATTATGTGGACATATATTGATATTTTGTAGTGAGTGTTGACTGATCATCAAGACCTGCTGATGTGTATAAACACACACACACAAATACAGTCATGTGAAAAAATTGGGACACCCCATGAAAGCCTGTGAGGTTTTTTTTTACATAGTTAAACATATGGGCATTTGATCTTCATTATAACAATATTGGAGGATTCAAGTCATAGAACTGAACAAATAAAACTGAAGAAAGGTCTTTTTTAAATGATCAATAAAATGTACTTAAAAATACAATTCCTTTTTCTTGTGAGAAACAAGTAAGGACACCCCCACATTTATTTGTACTAAAATGGATAAAATGACCTTCAGGTGTATCACATCAGGTCAATATTTTTAGAACATTATTACAGAGCATTTTTAAGGAGGCTTGTCGTATTTAAACCTCAGATATTTAGTTTGGTTTTCTCTCAACTGTTTATGTGAGAGGTTTCATCATGGTGAGATCCAAAGAGCTCTCTGGGGCCTTTAGAAGAAGATTGTTGATGCTTATGAGTCTGGTAAGGGATCCCAAAAGATTTCAAAAGAATTTATCAGCCATTCCACTGTCTGGAAAATCATTTACAAGTGGTTTAAAACAACTGCCAACATGATGCTTAAAGAAGTCTCCAAAAACCCTAAAATATCATCACAGGTCCTACAGCAATCTCTTGCTACAGTTCATGTCAAATGAATCTACAATCAGAAAGAGACTGCACAACTTTAATTATCATGGGCGGTGTGCAAGGAGGAAACCTTTACTGTCTAAGACAAACATGAGGACAAGACTGAAGTTTGTTAAAGAACACAGAGACAAAGGCCAAGACTTCTGGAATAATGTGCTTTGGACAGATGAGTCTAAAATTGACTTATTTGGACACCATAACAGAGGGCATGTTTGGCAGAGTACAGCCTTTCAGCAAAAGAACCTCATATTAACTGTGAACATGGAGGTGGAAGTGTTATAGTTAGAGCTTTGCTGCCGCACGACCTGGTCTGGTCATCATCATAGAATTCACTATGAATTCTACATTGTATTAGAAAGTGCTTGAGGAACACGGGGGACCGTCTGTCAAAACACTGAAGCTGAACCAGAACTGGACCTTTAAACATGACAAAAACATACCAGTAAATCCACCAAAGACTCACTGAAAAGTAAAGAATGGAGAATTCTGGAATGGCCGAGTCAAAGCCCAGATCTGGAGTCAAAGCCCAGATCTAAAGCTTATTGAGATCCTGTGTGGTAATTTAAAACAGACTGTGCTTGTAAGAAACCCATCAAACACACAGCTGAAAGAATCCTGCATTGAAGAGTCCGGGAAACTTTCTTCCAGTCGATGGCAGAAACTGGTAGATGGCTACAAGAAACATCTCAATGAGGTTATTTCATCCAAAGGGGGAAACACTAGCTATTAGGGCACAGGTCAAATACAAATATTGTTTAATAAATGAACACATTTATTTTTGTTGTTTACAAGCAATTACATCACTTTCATCTACAGGTACATATTAGATCAGAAACTGGAATGTTGACATTTCTTAATAAAGAACTGAATATTTAATGGGGTGTCCTAAATTTTTCACACGACTGTATGTGTTTATACGCATGATTTCACCAGTTTTTTTTTGTAATTGCTATGGCCAAGAATGCTTGATTACATGTGCCTTTTTTCAAAATTTGTAATGCAACAACAAAAAAAGTCTTTTTTCTTTAAGAAAAACTGTGTGTGTGTGTGTGTGTGTGTGTGTTTGTATATTTTTGCTCTCTCTCTCTCTCTCTCTCTCTCTCTCTCTCTCACGCTGTCTTCTGTCTGCTGTCTGTCTGTGCAGGACCACCGAGCTCCATCAGTAGGTTTTTTCCTCATCGCGTGCTCTTCATTTCTGGCTATTATCCCTCTGCCCCCAGCTCTGTCTCAGGTCCAGAGAGATCTAGAATGGGCAAGCGAGGTCCTTGGCCCTTCCCTGTCTGCCTTTGGGTTTTTATGGCTTAGTGAAGATCATTGGACCTCCCATGTACTACTGATCGGTTCATCACTTCTTCCAATGCTCTCCGGTTGGCTCTCGGAGGACTGCTTGATGATCATGACGCGCTGTGTGTCATTGTCAGCACTGTCGTGTGCTCTTACAGTATGTCTGTTTGCTGCCAGTTGGACTGGTGTGGTGGGCAGCCTGGCCCTCAGCCTTCCTGCTCTTGTTGCCCCCAGGGTCAGAGCTGGCAGTGTGGTCTCTTTGATATCTTCACAGGGAGCCAGTGGGCTGTTGGGGTGGAGTCTGAAAGTCTCCATGGCTGTCGGGTGCTGGACAACAAAGACAGCTTTAGATACATTTCTTAAGGATCTGAAGGGCTGGGACAAAACTCTGTGAGTTACAACAACTAGTGAAATGCTACTCGAGGCTCATCAACTGATTTTGTTTTATGTCTCCTCAGCCTGGTGCTGTTGCTGTATACCTCATAGGACATGGTAGGTTTACTGGCTGGCAGTAACAATGGTGACCAGACACAGCCAAATGTACACAATGTAAACTTGGTCAGATGGTATAAAAACACAACAGAAATACAAATATGCACTAAAAGAAACTGGTGCTCAAAGAAGCCTATATTTATGTACCTGCTATATCTCATTTTGTTATATCAGCCATGATAAAAGATTAGAGCATGTCAATTTGGATTATCAACAATTTCCAAGTCAGTGTTTTTCCATGGCAGAATCACAAATTGTGTTGTGTTGCACATACATTGCACTAAGTTGGGTTTAAGGTGTCAGTATACCCTATATGAGTGAACATAAATAGTGTACGCAGTGTCGTGCTGTTTGTGTTTGAGCCTAGATCGCAGAATTCTTTATATAGGCTTACATCTTGTGTCCTCTAGCTTAGCAACTTCAACCACCGGAATAAATCAGCTGATCATTCACTGGCTTCCCACCAAACACAAGAATAAATCATAATCTTAACTGTTCAGCAAAAAAAAAGAGAACACTTTTTTTCCTCACATTTTTATAATAGCCAGGGGAGCATGGTGGCTTGGTGGTCAGCATGTTTGCCTCACACCTGCCTCGTTGGGGGTTTGATTTTCTTTTCCTCTGTGGATGTGGTGTTTGCATGCTTTAGGTTTCCTCTGGGTACTTCAGTTTCCTCTTCAAGTCCAAAGACAAGCATTGTAGGTGTGGCATGGCCTCCAGGTTCCCCTCAACACAGTAGCAGAAGCGGTGTAGAGAATCTAGCCAACTCTTTAACAATCTAATACTCTCCTGTCTGTCACTCTGAAGTTTTGCTGCTTTAATGAGTGATAATTTGATGTATCATCTGGTCTCTCTGTACAACTTTCCTACTAATTCCTCCCCCACACAGCACCACAAATGACCATTACAGGATTGACCTTATTAGAAAATGTTTTTCTTAACAAACATAAAGTGTAAACAGCTTTAAGTAAAAAAAAAAAAAAAAAAAAAGCCTGAGGACTGTTTAGTTCTGTCTGACCTGGGATTATTGATGTATTAAAGTGTTTATGATCGAGCTGCTAATGTTAACAATCGTAAGGAATTTGTAACATTTTCTCAAATAAATAAATGGAAGTATTTATCTGTTACTTCTCTATCTATGTGCCTACCTTGGTCAGATTATTTCCTATTGAGAGCTATGTAGAATAAACAGCATCACTGTACATGAAACACTGCACTATAGGAACTTTCTTTTTTCTTGTTACTGATGATCCTGTTTTTGGAGAGTCTTGTGAAAGCCTTGTGTAAACTCCGCAGATCAGCACTTCAGCCATTTAATCACTGTTTATTACGTCCTGCCAAATGATTCAGCACCATCAATGGCTTCATTTACATCTCACAGATGAAATATGATCAATGATGATTGCCAGACATTTATTGAATATGCCAGAGTTTTTGCAGATCAGCAGTTTTGGAACTTTTACCATAGAGGTGTGAAAAACAAAAAAAAAACATCAAGTGAGTGACAGTTCTGTTAGTGTTAATGACTTGATGGGAATGTCAAAGTAACAAGGCCAGATCAGTTCAAGCCAAAAGGAATGATATAGTAACTCAAATAATCACTCTTTACAACCATGGTTAGCAGAAACGCACCTCATGACCCATAAAACATCAGACCTTGAGATGGAACAGCAGAATCTGGAAGCTGATGCTACAGTGGGCACAAATTGACTAAAACTGCACAGGTAAAGACTGAGTAGAAAGTTTTATTTCTAATCATCTCAGTGATTATTTGAGTTACTGTATCCTTCTTGTTGGATTTAATCTGGCCATTTTCCTCATACCCTCTCGCATCACCAACAGAACCATCACTCACTTGATTCTTTTTTATTTTTTCAATTCATTCAAAGTAAACACCAAAGACTGTTGTGTGTGAGAAAACCTATGAACTCAGCAGTTATAGAAATACTCAAACCATTCTGTTTTTGCACCAGCAATCACACCACATTAAATATCACTGAGATCACATTTTTCCCATTTCTGATGGTTAACGTGAACATTATGATTGGCTGATTAAATAACTGCATGAATAAGTAGATTTGCTGGTGTTCATTATAATGTGCTCAGTGAGTATAAAATGACTATAAAAGTTTATTAACTTAAATTAATTTAAATTTGATCATCCACGTTTCACTTCCCCAGACTTTAATTCAGTTATATAACTCCAAATTTAGCTAGAACATGTTCAGGAGCAGGTGGTCTTGAGTAAATGTTCTGCTGTGTGTGAGGTATTACCAAGAGATTAAACAGAGAGCATAGACAGAGGAGGAGCACCTGGAGCACTAATGAAGGACAGGGTTACATCACCACACTAAAACCCATCTCATCTGTTTAAAGTCACTGTTAATCATTAAACTGGAAGGTGCACGTTTCAGTGGGGGGTTGGGGGTGGTTTATTTTAAGTCAGGAAACTATTATCGTCATTTTGACTATATATAGTCAATGCAGCACGTAGTGAAATGAAACAAGGCTCCTCCTCGACATAAAAACACAGAGCCTTGTGTAAACAGTGCAAGACAAACCGTGCAAACAGACAGTACGGTACACTATGGGACAGATGCATAAAAAAGCGCTGAACATAGTGTACGGTCTGCGTGGTTCTGAGTGCAAATAAGGATGCTTTGTTTACTAGACATATGTAGACATACGACAGCAGCAGTTTGTAGCAGAATTTAAACGATGTGTAAAAACTTCAAGTTCTAAAAGCATCAAGTTCTGAACAAGTGGAAAGTTAGCCTTCAGTGCAGTGGTCCGTGCAGCTATGATGTGCTTCTGCCGTAAATGTAATAAGAGAACTTAATACAGCTGTTCGGTGCTTGATTCTGATTGGTCAGAAGGTGATTGTTTTCTGTAACAGCATGATCCTGATGATAATTCAGCTGTAATTATGGGTTTATATGAATGTACTTATTATTAAGATACAAAGCCTAATATTAAACAAATCCACCATCCTCTACTGGGTCACAGGGAACCTGGAGTGTATCCCAGGAGAATTGGGGCACAAGGCAGGATACACTCTGGATTGGATGTCAGTCTATGCGTACAGTGATACCGCAAGATACGAGTTTAATTCATTCCGTGACTTTGCTCGTATCTCAAATTGCTCGTATCTCAAAGCAATTTTCCCCATTTAAATTAATTGAAATCCCATTAATCCGTTCCAGCTCGCAAAATTCCACTCCAGTTGTTTTGTTTATGTGTTTTGAATATGAAAAATGTTCAGTACCTGTATTTATAAATGACATATATTGTATAAAAACATACAGTAATAAAAGAGAATGTTAAAAAAATAAACTGGTTTTACTTTACGGAAGATGCGCACAGAGGTTGAGGGAGGAGTAAACAGGAGGAAGTTTGTCTCGTACGTACACTTTCGCTTTCGTTCACTTACTCGCTACTTTACACTCTTAATTCTACTTTACACTTAAATGGAACTTAATTAAACTTCATTAGAGCGGGGAGAGCAGCAACTAGAAAATAGACTAGACCCCCGTATAACAGAACTATTAATCATGCATAGAGTTAAAAATAGGAAAGGAAAATAATAAATGAATGAATGGATAAATAAATAATTAGAGAGAGAGAGAGAGAGAAAAATATGTGGAGATTTATGACGTAAGCTGGTACAACGAACACAGGTTCCGGCATGGTGGAGTCGGGGTTGGAGGAGTTTAGATCACGGCAGCAGCGAAGCGCTAGAGCGGCATTCTCGGTAATATGGATGTCGTAACCGGATTGGTGCGCGTCGTGTACAGCTGATGCACGCTTGAAGACGTGGCCTGCCAGAACTAACGCGATTCTTAATTGCTACAATTACTGTTTTCTTTACATTAATTTTGCTTAATTTTCTCCATCGCTTTTCTCTTCACTTGTTTTTGCCTTTTTTGTCACTCTTTCCACACTAACATCTGCCTGTTGTTTTAATAAAAACCTGTCCGGTCGGCATATCAGATGCGGTGTAGTCACACAAGTTAAATTTTTTAACGGATCCAACGCTCAAAACGGATCCGAAAATTACGGATCCGCAGATGGTCGGTACCTCACGCAGCGCCTTTGCGACTCTCCTTAGGAAATGAATGACTTCCTGTTTATCTGCCGTCGTTTGTCGTGTGCAGTGGAAAGGCGGCTTTAAACCGAGTGAGACGCGGGAAGCTGAGCCGGGAAACAGAGCACACGTGGTTGTTGGGGATCTTTGTTTCGGCGGCGGCGGCTCGGATGCTCGTATCTCAAAAATTTGCTCGTATATCAAGACAAAAATTTGGTCGAATCACAGCTCGTATCTCAAAAAATTCGTATGTCAAACACTCGTATCTCGAGGTATCACTGTATATACATATATTTTCACATATATTTTCATATATTTTATATAGTTTATACTTTTATCTACCTCTTATTTATCTACCTCATTTTGGTTTTTATTTTTATTCTTAATTTCATTCCTTTTTATACAAATTAAAGGAATAAAAAATTGACAAATAAAATTTGATTTGATTTGAAATGTGATTTGATTGGATATCAGTCTATTTAAGGGCACAATCACACTCTACAGACAATTTACTGATGCCAAACATCCTACAGTGCATGTCTTTGGACTGGGGGAGGAAACCCTCAAGGCACAGAAAAAACATGTAACAGAAGCAGGAATTGAAGAGAAACGTGCCCCCAATCCAATATGCCCCCTAACATAACATGTCATATTATAAGTGATTTAAAAAAAAAAAATTTGTTATTATTTTGAAGTTTTCTGCAAAAACATGTTTAATTAATATTTATGAAGGAGTCTCCAGTGTCATTCCTCAGTATCGGTCAGAGATAAAGCTTAGTTTTTCATCAAAGTTCAATTTTCAAGATCAGGTTTTCTGTATTAACTTAAAGAGAGTAAAATCTGGTGAGGTAATGACTGGAGTCTGGTGAGGTAATGATTTTATAACTGGCTTAACAAAAATGATGACAGGAACTAACATGTCTTGTGGATGTTCTATTACCTGAAATGCAACTATAACATATATACAGCTAAAAGCTTATATAATTGTGTAAATCTTATGTAATTTCTTGTGATATAAGAGGAATAAAACACTATAAGTTGTGCTATATTACTGGGAAAAAAATGTATTTCTCTTTGCATCATAACACAACGCACTCGAGTGTTGATTATTTTCCTAAAACAGCATGCTTTGCTATATTTATTCCTATATTATGGAATAAATAAATATGTTAAATACATCATCCATCAACAATGTTCATGTTAAACATCATGCATCATCAACGCTGTAATAACGCAGAGCTCCGGACTGCACGCAATCGATGTGTGGCTCTCTGAGTACACTTTCTGCAGCTGGTGTCAGTGAGGGAGGGGGAAAGAAGAGAGGGACACGGTGTCCGCGTCAGGAGAAGGAGGGGGTGGAGTACAAATAAATCTAGCTGTAGAAGAGCTCATCTCATCAGCACCATGTAGAGCTGCAATCCAGGGCAGAAGAATGCAGGGGGATCAGAATGAAGAAGAAACAGCTTGATGCATGGGTAAGACTACAGACAAGCTCTGGGAACTAAACAATTCATTCCACTGCAAGGAACAAAGAGCGAGCGATGTAATGTCTGCTGTATGCTGAGTGAGCAGAAGCTCAAGCTTTAACCTTTCAACAGCTTTCTCACTGAGGAGATCTATGTCTTTTCCAGAAGATCCAGAGGATTCATCTGCACTGATTGATTTTTTCTACAGTATGTGGATATGACATGGATACGATTACTGAGATCAGATAAGTTTAGAATGGTATTGCTTGTGTGTGTGGGTGTGTGTGTGTGTGTGTGTGTGTGTTGCAGCACAAGCAGAGTGGGGGATGTTCTAAAGAAGCTGGAGTGTGTTTTCCACAGCTGACAGAGAGTAAAGTATACCTCGGGGAAGATGTATGCCTTCTACTCGCTGCTGGTCTACATCTTCTACACGGTTTTTAAGAAGGATGAGGAGACTGTGCTTGAAGGGGCATGTGGAGAGACTTCAGAGGTATGGCTAAACAAAACAAACACACTCACACTCACACACACACACACACACTCAGTATACTCTTACTCCAAATGAGTTATGTATAATGGTGACTGAACACCACTGGTATTGTAATGTTTCTGTAGTACCATTTCCTATCTAAGTACCACTGTAATCTCAGGTTGTCATTCCACGCAAGAACGTTAACAGGAAGTCGACATAATTCCACTTTAATCAATTAGTCTTTGTCTTTAAAATGACTGATGAGTCAGCACCAGTGCTCAGCTGATCAGATCTGACACCTAGTTCTATACACTTTTATCATTCATAGACAAAAATCACCTTCATCTGAATGAAGGTATTTCCATAAAACCAAAAATGTAAGGTGACCAGGCTCGAAAATGACCTCTCAATGGTGCTGGAATACACACGTAGATATTACTGTTAACACCAGAAGAGTTTGACTCTTGCATCACATTCTTCTCACGTACACACCTCCACTGTAGGATCCTGGCCATGTTTCCATGGAAACAGGGAGCAGGAGGAAGGTTGGCCACACCCCCAGGTCGGGAAAAAGGCAATATGACAGAATCAGTGATTCAAGTAAGTGTTATTAAAGACGGCAGTGAATCCAGAGCCACAATCTGGAGAAAAAAGAATGAATTTGATCCAGTGCTGTAACAAATGGAAAAGATTTGCTTTTTTCTTTTGGAACTGTAAATGCTTACATACGAAAATTTACAAAGATCTCTTTTTTTAATTATATTTACACTTTATTATATTTATTGTATTTGCAGTGTAAGTGCAAGTTGTGGCTTTGTTCAAACCATGTTTTAAATATGTCTAAAACATTTTCTTAAAAAATAATATATATAAAATAATAATTATTTAAAGTATATATAATGAGAATCGTTTTCGACTGATATTCTCGGTTTCGGTAGCGGAAAAGAAATCATTATCGTAGAACTTCTCGTTTCCTGATTATCATTCAAATATAATTCATCATCATTATGTTCACATAGTCCTGATGGTCATCTTACATCCCAGGCAGCAGCAGCAGCAGTGAGAGCGATGATCTGTCTCTCAGTGATGAAGATGGTGACGCTGATGAAAGTTACTCTATCCCGGCTAAGACACCTTTGGCCGCTTTCTTGTCCTTCAAACAGGAAACGGAAAAGAGGAAAGTTTCCAGTGTCCACACTGAAACAGGAGAAAAGGTATCTTAAGACTGGAATCGCAAACACTATGTGCAAATAATAATTCATGAATAAAATAAGAATATTCACCTGTAATCTTTTATACGATGGTCTACAGATGATCGAACCTCCTCTGGTGGCAGTGATGTCTCATCTACTGAGCTTCCTTGAGCAGTACTCACACCTACAGCAGCTACAGCAGCAAGCTGAGCAGTACCGCATGCAGCTGCGCAGGCACCGAGTGCAGCACCGGCGAAAGATGAAAGCTCTGCGTAGCTCTTACAGGCAGCGGCTTCGTGACAAGAGCAGCGTGATCCACAGCCTGGAGGAGGCCATTGCTCAGCAGCAAACACCTTCACCTGATAATGACAGTAAGGACGTCTGTGTATCTTTCTCTCTCTTTGCAATTCTGACAGCACAGATGGTGCGTACGGTCCACTTTCATGGCTCCACCTACTAATGTCAGATGCATGTCAGAGTTGAGTTTATGTTGTCTAGGGTTTTTTTTTGATAATCAGTTCTGTTTGAGTGTTTTGTCTATCTAGCATTGATTTTATTTACAGCTGCTGTTGGTGTGGTGCTTTAATGAGGATTGGTTCGGATCTATTGAGTGCTTCACCGAGATCTATGGTAACAGGGAGGGGTTTTGGAAGTGGCAGTAGAAGGTCAGGAGGGATGGGAGAAGGCAGAAGTAGCTGATATCAGAACCTCCTGAAGGTTCTGCAGCAATACAATTCTATTTCGATTTTTTTCGGTAACTCCAAGAAAGCTCACAATTAGTCGAATCAATACATATACCCAGCCTTTTTACAGTGAGATTGCCTGGTTTTATCTCCATGATTTTACAGGGATGAGCAAATTATTACTAATCCACATCCACAGAAAATGACATTATAGCCCCAATAAAAAGGATCCCTAGTGCAGATAATCATAGTGAGATAGCGCATCCATAGCAAGTAGCAAATGCAGGAAATTAAAATTGTTATACCAACAATGTATATGCATCTAATTTATATCCAAACAGTGAATAGTCCTCCAAATAATGTGGACAGTAGAGCCAGAGAATACAGTATTTCTCTTATGTTAGCTAATTAAATGATGGTTGTTCATGCACAGCATTACAGCCATAAGAATAATATCATTTGAATAATATCAGCCTGCCATCTACAATATTTCTGGGAAATCCTTGCCTTTGACCAAGCTTATCCAGAAAGTGTCTACTACTACTACTACTATTACTACTACTACTACTACTACTAATAATAATAATAATAATAGTGTATTAATTGGATGGCACTGGACATTCCTTAGCTACAGCCATGCACATACCATAAAGCAATACAACACAATACATTGTTTAGGTTTAGATATGAAGAACATAAAGTACATGCACATAACACAAATACAGTGTTGCAGTATGATGTCTAATTGTTGTCATGGGTTTCTGAAGACAAAAGAGAAAATTATGCTGAAGAAAACTGCAGCAGAGGCCAGTGGATTAGGATCTGAAAGTATACGGTAACTGATAGCAGAGAAGAAGATACATTAATGGAGTTCGGTTGCTTCGTTGCGTGCCGGGCCGGTGCATGTGAGGTAGAGGAGTAATATGTTGACAAAGATGAGTGAGAATGGTGCACAGTTCTAGATATAGTCCGTTCAAATGGAAAGACAAAGAACTGTGGGTGGAGTAGTAAATCTGCTGAAACTGCATTTTTTATTTATGAATTGATTCATTATTTGCATGATATTGCAGGATGTCAGACAACAGAAAAAATGCACAGGCGAAACAAAGGATTGGGTTCAGGGCATGAGTCATAACTTAGTATCATAGATGGAAAAAAAAAAAACACATTAGAAAAAAATTGTGATCATTTCTGAGGAAACATATACGTTGATATTAGGGAAAAAAAACAAGATTTTATTTCCATTTTTTTCCATGTTGTATTATAACTAACGTTATTGATGGAGCTGATTGACTCATTGGAGCACAATAAAAAACACATACACACACTAACATCACATCTTTACAATCAGTTAGCAGCTCTTCCTACTTGTAACATCTTCCTGGCATAAGAAATACCAAGTACACACATCACTCAGCGTCCCTTGAAAATCACGTGCATGGCCTGCATTGGCATGCTGCAACTTTCTAGGTTACTATAGTTCATGATGTATTAACTGTAGACATCAGTCACATATTCATTACTTTTAACCGCATATTAATCAATGAAATTTACAGCACCTTCATCTGGTATAAAGCTTTCAGTGCTAGATTTCATCTTATTGACTAGACTGTGCACTGAATAATAGATTTGTCTAAAAGAGCTATAAAGGAAAGGGTGATTTTAAGGGCACATACTGGAAAAGATCCAGCTGCTAAGTAAGTTTCTGGATGATGTTTCTGCTGAAATGCAAAGACGCAGTCAACCCAAGCCAGAGCAGAGAACAAATGATACATCTACTCACCAGATAACATTAGTAAGTGGTGATGCAGCGGAAAAAGACTGCACAAATAACTAATAATCTTTTTAAGATCCGGCTGCTTCAGTTGAACAGATGATCAAACCGTGTTTCTCTAAGTGAAGCATTTCAACACTGCTAGAGGAAATAAGACTTGAAGGAGAATTATTTAATCTCTGAGATGGCACCAACACCAACAACTGTGTGTGTGTGAAATTGTCTGTGATAAAAGCCCCAGTGTGAGTCACATCACATGCAAACTTCAGCATCGGCTCACTAGTTGAATAAAACAGTGGTTTCTTCTTTTAGACAAGAAAGTGCACTTACAACAGGGGGCGCATTCACATCCACTATATAAGAACTGTCATGACTCTGATTAAGACAATTCACTTACGGAAGTTCAGTGATGACTTTTTTTATATGCACTGATGGTGGCTTGATGAAATACACGTATATTTTTGTAGATTATCACTCTATAATCACTAGCTGTGGTAATATGCTTTATTATATAATGATCAGATAATGATGATTATACATGATGAGAATATTATTGAAAATTACATTGAATTGGAAATTAAAATGTTATTAACGATATGTAATTGTGTGTGTGTGTGTGTGTGTAGCAGGGACTCCAGGCCTGCATAAGCTGGTGCAGTCTCTGTGTGGCCTGCAGGGGGAGAGGAGTCTGCTGCGAGGTGAGCTGCGTCTCCTCCACTCACAGCTGGAGCAGAGAGAACAGGACCGACACTCCAAAGTACAAGCCTTCCAACAGCAGGCAATACTGACACACACACACCATACTCTCTCTGTCTCAGCATCTTTACCCATCTTTCACACATCCCATTTCCAGGCCATCTTCCTAGCCTCCATGCCCCAGTTTCCAGGCCTTCTAATAGCAGGTACATCTCTACTGCCGTTTATTTTTTTTTTTACAAGTGGACAAACTACCATCCATCCCCATTTATTTGTCTTTTCTTCCCTTTCGTTCACCCACACAGTCTTTGCATCATAATCACTGAAAATGTCCCATAAATGATCTCCTTTCTCCTTTATAGATTGACGAGCTGAAGAGCTGCATCGAGGAACGGGAAGAAGAGCTTTCCAAACTCCGCATTGCCTCTGTAAGCACTCTTCTCTAAAGATTAACAGTCACTAAGAAGTAGAATCAGGCCAGTTTCTAAAACGATTCAGTCTAGATCTGATCTGTGTTTGGTTTATTCTTAGGGAGAGACTGACTCGGAAAAGCGCATGCTGTGTTTGTCAGCTGAGAATGAGAGTCTGAAACAGAGCCTGTCAGTGACTCAGGGTCTCCTACAGCAGCTGTCCATTATCCCATCTCAGTCCAGCTCACTGCTCATTAAGGTGAGACTTACTTGGTTTGTGAACGGTCCTTATCATCTTCTTCTACTCATCCTTTAAACTAAGAAAAGAATTCATGTTAAAACTACATCCAGAGCGACTTTTTATACAATTGAGCATTAAGGGCCTTGCTCAGGGGCCCAGCAGTGACAGCCAGGTTGACGTGGAAATCGATCTCACAACCTTCGATCGTGGTCTAGATCTAGAGACTATTGTGTGAAAATCCTAACAGCTCAACAATTATAGAAATACTCAAACCAGCCAGTCTGACACCATCATTCATTCATTCATTCATTCATTCATTCATCTTCTACCGCTTATCCGAACTACCTCGGGTCACGGGGAGCCTGTGCCTATCTCAGGCGTCATCGGGCATCAAGGCAGGATACACCCTGGACGGAGTGCCAACCCATCGCAGGGCACACACACACACACTCATTCACTAGGGACAATTTTCCAGAGATGCCAATCAACCTACCATGCATGTCTTTGGACCGGGAGAGGAAACCGGAGTACCCGGAGGAAACCCCCGAGGCATGGGGAGAACATGCAAACTCCACACACACAAGGTGGAGGCGGGAATCGAACCCCGACCCTGGAGGTGTTAGGCGAACATGCTAACCACTAAGCCACCGTGCCCCCCTCCCTGACACCATCAGTGATGCCATAATCAAAATCACTGAGATCACTGAGATTTTTTTCCTCATTCATTGCACTGCTGCTGAAAAGATGAGGTACAGGTTTTCCCAAAAAAAAAAAAATGCTCTGTGAGCGTATGATGCTAGAACAGGTAATCGTTCGGTTTCACCATGTTGAATTAATCTTAGACACCAAGAATTTACAGATCAGTGTTTCAAGCTTCACTGTTGATACACTTTGTTGTGGCTGTGCAGGAAAACGAGAATCTGCGCAGCCGTGTTCTGCAGCTGGAAAGCACTTTGCAGCAGCGAGCGGAGCAGCTCTCACGCCTGGAGCGCCAGAGCGAGCAGGACCAGTGGCGCAGGGGAGAGGAGCTCTGGAGACGAGATGAGAGAGTGAAAGAGCTTCAGCTCGAACTTGATAAGGAACGCAGCAAGGAGCCTGTAGTGAAAGTGAGCACACTGCACTTCCTGTAGTTAGGATTTGATTTCTATTGATTAAGAACAAGCAAAAGTGTGTTATACCCACCTGAGGCTTCAGAGTCGTAGCATTTACTGAATACTAACAATAATAATAATAACCCTGGAAGTTTTTGGCATTTTACAAATTGGAAATTGTATATATTACTACACTTATAACTATAATAAGTAGCATTCCTTTACTTTGTTATATTTTTTTTCCGTTCTTTTTTTGTCCTATATTTGCATGTTTACTGTTTGCATTCACATCCATATATTTCTATGAATCTTATGTTTCAGTTCATTGTTTCCTGTGCTGTAAACTTAAATAAAAACTTAACGTCTCTTTCTATAACCCAGACGAGAATAATTGAACGCGTGAATCGATCCTCAGTACAAAAACAGGGATAATAGCAGAACTCCCTTTCATTTGTTTTCTTACAGTATGTCACTCGGACGGTGGAAGTGGAGTCTCCATCGACATTGAGGCAGCTCACCGAGGCCAGACAGAAAAACGATCACCTAAAACAGAGGTTGTCCAACGAGAAAGAACGATGCAAACAGCTGGAGGAGAAAATCCGACGCTCAGACGAAGTCAGCTGCAATCTTCAGCATAAGGTGATTTTAACACTTTCATCAAAAATGCAATCAGGTTACAGTTTGACATTAGAGATTCATCTGAAGTTGAGAGCATGTTGCCCATAGTGGCTCGTGAGTTTTTAATGAACTGAGGTTTATTCATAGTTGATCAACGCAAAGAATAATGGTTCCTGCACAGGGCGATGGAGTGACTGTAATAGAGACTGTTTTCCTTCAGATTGCTGCATATGAAAGAGAGATTGAGAGCCTACAGGCGGAGCTGATGAAGGAGATCGAACATCTGGAGGAAAAAAAAGATGAAGCTGTAAAAGCAGCGGCAAACTGTTCGCAGGAGCAGTTTCAGAGCCTGCAGGATCAGTTCATGAGTGAGTCTGTATTATATCATACCAGAGCACTACATGCTAACTTTCTTTGCTATGATCTCAATATCTTATTCAAACACAACCCTCCTAACTACTATGACTACAGCGGCAATATTTAATTGTGTCTCACTGTGTGTGTGTGTGTGATGATGATGATGATCAGCTCTACAGCGGCGTCTGAACGCTCTTCCTCCCACCCTGCGCTCGATGAAGACAGACTATGCCAGTCTGCGCAGTCAGGTCCGCAATTTTGCAGAGTTTTATGGATCAGCCATCAAAGAAGCCAAGAAACAGGCAAGCAGAAATTATATGTATGATAAAATGAGGCTCAATTTGAGCTGTCATGTGCTTTTTTTTTGGTAACACTTTATAATAACAGCACATGACTAATCATGTACTAATCCCTGAGTTAATACTTACTTAAATATGAACTGATGATGAAATGATGTGATGAAATGATGACTCTTATTTCTTCTCCTGTGATACGTGTATTAATCATGAACTAATGAAGAGCTGATCTATACCAAACATGCTCTATGAGAGAAAAACAGGAATTAAACGGGCAACATTTCAAATTGTTCCCAGGTTTGTAGTGGGATTTGATGAGAAATGAATGAAGAATGACTCAAAATTGAGATGAAACAACGTTCATTATTAAGAAAGTATATTAGTATAGCAGTAGTGAAGTATACTAATAATACTAGCATGATGTTTATTAGTATCTTCAATAAGGAGAATCAATTTAAGTTATGAAAATAAACCAGCAACCTATCTAATGTTGTGTTTATTTTGCATGCTAAAAAAAAATCTTAATAATATTATTTCAATTTGCAAAATTCTAGTGAAATCAGGTCAAATTTGAAAGCAAATTTCCTTATGAATGACCATACGCAGAAGAATTTAACACTGCTTAATCAGTTATCAGACACAGAGAAACACTATTAATACTGTTTGGTATTGCTGTCAGAGGAAACAAGACCTTCCCTGTCCATAGCGCCTCAAAAGTAATCAGATTAGACATCAGGACGATGCAGGGGTTTAAACAGTAAACAGCTGATAACAAAACACAGTAATGATGGAGATTAATGATTTGGGGAGGGATGGAACCGAGGCTTAGTGCTCATCATGCTTGCATTGCATCTAGGTTGGAGGTTCGATTCTTGCCTCCACTTGTGCTGCGGCAGTTTCTCAGAGTTCTCCAGGTTCCTCCTTCAGTCTGCCACCAAAGATGTGTGTGTGAACGGGTGCATGATGTGTGCTTTGTCATGGCTTGGCACCCGGTCCAGTGTGCCCTGAGTCACTTGGGATAGACTCCAGACTCCCTGTGAGCCAGTGTTGGAAAACTACACTGTAAGACATTTTAAGATGGTTTAACTTTGAAACAAAAGTTAACCTGCTGCTTGTCCTGTCACACAGAATCAAGACAATGGATTGCTTTTAGTTTAATTTTTTAAAACTTACAAACTTGAGTTGATCATTGGAGTTTAAGAGAAGAAATACATTCCCGATAGATAGATAGATAGATAGATAGATAGATAGATAGATAGATAGATAGATAGATAGATTGATTGATTGATTGATTGATTGTTGACCAACACACACACAAAAGCAGCTGTTGTGTATTACAGTTAGTATGGCTTGACCATGTTGTCTCAGCAGATGTTTGACAGATGTTTGGAGAAGACTAGTTAGTCAGTATTAATGTGTTGTTTTTCTCTACAAGATCTCAGCAGCAATAAATGAAATGTCTGAGGCCAATAAGGACCTGCTGGAGAAATACAGGAAAGAGGTTGCCCTTCGCAGGAAATACCACGAGCAGTTAGTAGAGCTGAAAGGTAGCCTGTGTTTCTATTAATATCTAAAATATATACCGAATCCGTATGCATACATATAACCGAAATGTCGAATTCAAGAAAGACTTCTGTGTCTCTTCCATCAGGCAACATCCGTGTCCTGTGCCGCGTGAAACCGGTTCTTAAAGAGGACCAGCATGATGAGTGTCAGGCTGTCGCTGTGACCACAGACCCACACAATGAATCTGCTCTCAGTGTCCTGAGTAAGGGCAAAGCCAAGACCTTTGAACTGGACAAAGTCTTTCACCCTCAGGCTACTCAAGAGGAGGTACGCACTATATGTCACTGTGTGTCATCATTTCAGCTGATAACAATTGGGGAATTCTCCAGGATTCTTGTCTATCATCTTTCCATAATTTTTTGACACTGGTATATAAATGTGTGCAAATGCGCTCCCATTGCTGCGACCTGGGTTCGATTCCTGTACAGGAACTAACCCAGCCGCTGAGGGATTAACTCTCTTTCCCGGTCTCAAGCCTGTATAAAATGAGAGGGTTGCGTCAGGAAGAGCATCCGGTGTAAAACCTGTGCCAAATCAAATATGTAGATCAGATTTGGTCATTAGTCAGTCTGCTGTGGCCCCAAGAGCAGCTGGGAGCAGCTGAAAGAACAACAACAAATAATTGCATGCAAATTGATGATACTTGTGTTAAAGTAGCCTTCTGTATTAGAAAAGTATACAAAACTTGCTGTAACTGTAACACATAGGAACTACAGAGGATAAACATGCAAATAACCGACAAAACGTTTATCTGTCCAATGTCCAACTTTCAGGTGTTCCAAGAAATCGAGCCCCTGATCACTTCCTGCATAGATGGATATCATGTGTGTATCTTTGCGTACGGACAGACAGGCTCAGGGAAGACCTACACTATGGAGGTACACTGACCTACACCATGATGAAATAAAGCAGCCCAGTAAAGATTCAGGAAGATGTTCTCAAGAACTGATCAATGATTTGATCCATGTGTGGCCACATGACTTTTATTTCATTAAAAATATTTATTTTTTATTTTTATTATTGTGGTTTTAAGTAACAGCTTTGCCATTCAGAACCAAACCAGTGGAACCAGTGCATACTGAAACATCAGTGGAACTGATCAGATAGAAATGTTTGCATGGACAAAAACAACAAAGCGTTGGCGCGTTTCATATCATTTGATATGCTTCATTATTTCAACAAAATGAAGCATATCAAATGATATGAAACGCGCCAACGCTTTGTTGTTGAGTATATATATATATATATTTTTTTTTTTTTACATAACACTGTCAGAAGTCATGCAATACTTTCTACAAACCACACACTAAGAAAGACATGAAAAATCCTTTTGTTTAATGTTCTTTTATTACATTTAGCAAAAAATAAATAAATAAATAATCCAGAAGAGATGCAAACTTTTGCCCTGCCACCACTTTTTAATTTTTGTTCAATCTATATTATATTTGACTGCATGGATTTATATCTTTATTATGAAAGTAGAATCCGTCCTCCTCTGTGTGACACCAGATAATGTGATTATACAATCATTTCACTTTTATAATTGTGTACTTGTATGGTTAAAAATGCACCGGTGTATCCAGAAAATTCATTCTAGTTTTAAGATGAAGTCTATCTTGTTAAGGTTATCAACTGTTCATTGATGCAAAACTGTGTGGCAATGATGAGCAATGATAAGATGTCATACTATTCAGGGTCCTGTGGACAACCCAGGCATCAACCAGCGAGCTCTGAAACACCTTTTCAATGAGATCGAGGAAAGGAAAGACATGTGGAACTACACGATCACGGTCAGTTCAGTGGAAGTCTACAATGAGGTTCTCAGGTATTATTATTATTGTTATTATTATTATTATTATTATTATTATTATTTATGAAAAAAGTTGTCACATTAAAAGTTGGAACAAATCGTATAAATTGAGGCAAATTGTGTATCTCCTCTTGAAAGGACAAACCAAGTGGGATAAAGATTATGTTTGTAACATTTTCTTGTTCCTTTAAAACTCAGAGATCTGCTGAGTAAAGATGGAGAGAAGCTGGACATCAAAATCAATCCAGATGGCACGGGTCAGCTCCATGTTCCTGGTCTCAGGATCAAAGAAGTCAAAAACTTTCAGCATATCAAAAAAGTGAGTGTTTCAGTGTTATTTCGATCAGGAAGCTTGAAAACATAAACAGTAAATTTCTGAACTTGGTAATTATGTGTTCCTGCAGATCCTGGCAACAACACGGAGAAACAGGATAACGTTTGGGACACAAATGAACCAGCATAGCTCTCGTTCACATGCTCTGCTCACCATTACAGTGCAGGGAACAGACCTCGCCACCGGCACCAAAACCACCGGTCAGCTTTACTCACAATATCTGTACAGTGCCTTACATAAATATTTGTCCCCCTTCCTTTAAACATGTCCACAATTTACATCATTAATACCTTAAACTTAAAAACATTATAGTATGAATCTACACAAAATGCCCTATAATATTGAATTTATTTACATTTACAATTATCTTTCAGAAGTCTCTATCCATCTATCAGTATCATCCCGATACTGGTCCACTAGGTGATGGATTAAAAACACCATCAGTCTGAAAACGTTTGGGAGGCAATTTAGCAAAGAACATCACACAGACAACATAAGTAGATAAGGAAGAGGTAGATGTAGACGTAAAAGGTCTTTAGTCATTGCTAGAGTTGCTGTTCAGACATCTAGGGGAAGTTCCTTCTACCCCCTTAGTGCCAGAACAGAGAAGAGTCTCGATGCATACATTTCCTCTACCCTGAGAGATGGTGGGATCAGTCGAGCAGTGCTGGAGGCAGCTACAGAATGTCAATGGAAGGAGTGTAGCAATGGGTTGGTGTAAGAAAGTGGAAAACACGTCACAGCCGCATTCTGGATCAGTTGAAGTGGCAGAATTGTGTTCTGGGTCCCAGACTGCCTAAGATTAGTCTTTAGTTGCTCCTTTATACATTTTATTTGAGGTTTTGATTAAACACAAGGTTTTTATCTATGTTAAATATCTGTATGCTTCTGTACCTTAGAATTAACGGCTTTCTTTCTATTGAGTGCCATCATCCTGTGCATCCCTTCTCTAGGTAAGTTGAATCTGGTGGACCTTGCTGGTTCGGAGCGAGTGTCCAAATCAGGGGCGGAGGGTGAGCGGCTGAAAGAGGCCCAGAACATCAATCGCTCACTGCTTGCACTGGGAGACGTGATCCAGGCCCTTAGGGGCCGTCAGACCTACATCCCCTTCAGGAACTCACGCCTTACGTATCTGCTGCAGGATTCACTGGGCAAGGGCAACAAAACCGCCATGGTGGTGCAGGTAAAGCATGCGTCAATCTCATCAGATCTAAATCAGATTTAACCCATCATCTAAGTGTGTAATGAGGCAAAAAAAAACAATGCCACGCAGGAGATAAACACTAGCATTTCATAAATAGATCACACATACATATACACACTCCATTCTCTTTTTAATAACGTTATTGTGTTGTTGTTTTTTTTTTAGATTTCCTCACTGGAAAGGAATGTTGAAGAGACCCTGTGCTCGCTGAAGTTTGCGCAGCGGGTGTGTAAAGTGGAGCTGGGCCCTGCAGCACGCAAGATTGAAAGCGGAAGCCATTGTGACAATTACTCCTAAAGCTAATTTCACCAGCACACTTCTGCAAGTTGAAATCAAGGAATATATCCATCCCTAAGCGTTTGCTTTTGTCTAAGACCTCTATAACGAGACTTCCAGATGATTTTAAGGGCTACGGTTCAGGAAGCCACACAAGTAGCATCTATTTCTTACTGCTGAGTATTCGCAAGAGCCATGCCTAATGCCTGAACAGCTGCGGCTCCTTCCTACCGGCTGAGCGGCATGTCAGAGTGCAATATCCGTGCAGGCAGGTTGCTCCGCTGCACTACACTACACTACACTACACAACCATATCGTCTTGCTTGATAAATGACATTTTATTGACCGGGCACTCTCGAGTGCATCGAAAAATAGAAGGTCATGAATTTATCTACTATAACAACTGCATCATCACTTCCTCACACGTTGATGCTGCTGTAATGATCTATTTAGACATTTTCAGGTTAACGCTGTGACATACGTCGGTAGCTGATCTACACTGAGGTGGTGAAAATGTGTTGAGCTTTTGTGATTATGTAACTGTATGAAGCTAGTTTTTGTGTTCACTCCACTCCGTTGTATACCGTCGTATGTGCTGAGGTTGGTCATTCTAGACGGATGTACTGACGGGCACAAATGTGTGGCACTCTGGGAAACCTACCAGGCATTGCTTGATAGAACAAGGAAAAAAAGATGACAAATTGGGCTTTGGACGTTCTGGCTGTAGTTCTGCAGCTTTTAAAAAAAAAATTAAATACACTTACATCTGAGCACGTTATTAGGAACACTATACTAATACTAGTAAGGCCTCACTTACAGTTCTTCATATCATTGATAAATTCCTTTGTGATTCTGGTCCATGTTAACGTTCCACTTTCATGACATGAATCTCCAGTTTTTTTTATCACATTCAAAAGATCTTATAATGGATTCCGTCCTGGTGACTGGGAAGGTGACTGTACCACACTGAACTCTTTTGAGTTCAAACATTTGCTTAGTGTCATGCTGGAAGTAGGCTTTAGAAGGTGGTCAATTTTGGCCATGAAGGGATTCACATGATAAGAAACAATATTCAAATAGTCTGATAACTGATTGATAAACAGTGTGTCAAGAAAACATTCCCCACACCATTACACCGCCTCCACCAGCCTGTACTGTTGACACAAGGCAGGTTCGATCCATTAAGTCATGCTGTTGGTGCCAAATTCTGACCCTACCATCTGTGTCTCAGCAGATATTGAGATTTATCACATCAGGCTTTGTTTTTCTATTTGGTGAGTCTCAGCGTTCTGTTCTAAGTAGAACCTGACACGATCTTCTGCTGTTGTAGCTCATCTGGCTCAGGTTTATAAATGTTGTGTACTCTGAGATGCTGTTCTGCTCAACACAATTATAGAGTGGTTACCTGAGTTGCTGCAGTCTTTGTCAGCTTGGACAGGTTTGGCCATTCTTCCCTAATCTCTCATTAACAAGGTGCTTTTGGTCTACAAAACTGGATGTTTTTCTTTTTTGAATCATTCTGAGTAAATTCTAGACTGTTGTGTTTGAAAATCAGGTTATAGAAATACTCAAAGCAGTCCAACTCATCTGGCACCAACAACCATGCCACTGAGATCACACGTGTCCTTCATCCTGATGGTTGATGTGAACATTTACCTGTTTACTTGTTGGCTCGTATCCACACGATAACTGCATCGATGACCAGGTGTATCGATGTTCCTCATTTATGTTCCATATATTACTCAATAAGAACTTGGAAATTGTTTTATTCATTCACATCACCATGTAAAGGGTTTTCCCAGGCTGGAACACAACTAAGATCACACAATTGAGATTGACTTTTGTGTAGTAAAACCTTAATCCCTGAATTCTGTTATATAGTGTAGAACCAGCTCGTTTGAATTATTCTCTGTGCAGTGTTTGTGGGAGGTTCATAATGGAGTAATGATTATTGTAGGATGTTTCTTTCTTCGAGCAGATACGTTTAACTAGCCATTATTTTTCAGATAGCAAATGAGAAATGCACTTTACTTCCAATACAAAACTAGGTGCTTTGTCCATAGAACTAGTGTTAATATTTAAATACAATGTTTTTGTATTTAGTTCAGCTTGTGCCATTTTCTGTTAGTAGTTAATTAAAATGAATATTTATACAAGATTAAATGTAGATGGACTAATATTTATTTACTCTGATGTGGATATCATATTGCCGGGTCTAAAAATGAGGACAAATTGTAGAATTATGAATGAAAAGAGAACACGCGGATGCACGCACATGCGCACACACACACACATTATAAATCACCACATTCTAATTTATCACTATAATTAAAAAAAAAAGGATTTAACTCCAGGTGAGTAAAACTATTTTTAATGCCATTTTTTGAAAGGTAAATATTATATTATCTTGTTATTGATGGCAAAAAGTGATGCATTGTTTTTCTGATAAACACACAAGGACTGTCTTTGGCATTCTTACAGATTTCTACACACACTGACTTTGAGCAAAATAATTTCCTGATTGCTTGTATATCAGTGACACCAGAGAGAAATAAAATCTAGCAATGTCACTTGGCTCCTTTATTAATAACCATGTGACTTTTGGAGGTCTAAACTAAATTGTATGAAAACTGCTGTATTTCTGACTACATTGCTTACAAAATAGCAACTTAAAGCCATTTTGTTTTTCTAAATACAACAACTTACATTTTAAATAGTTTTTTAAAGGATAATTAGCAGTGTTTGCTTAAGGCTTAATCTGTATCTGTAACAGCAGCGAAGTGTGTTTTATGGAGATAAACCGTTTAAAAAACTAGTGTAACAGTTTCTTCTAATTATAACTTGGACAAACAGAACAAGAGAAATCTAAATAGAAAAAAGCATTTAATTACGAAAGAACAGGAATCTTTTCTGATTTCAGTTAGCAGATACAAATCTTTGTACATCACTATCTTTCCCTCTCTCACACTCACTAACACTCACACACATGCCAGTCAATACCTGACCTCTGATGCTCAGCAACTCAGTTCAGGTTGCATGCTAATTATTTTGTGAGCTACACTCATCTCACAGAAGGATTTGCATTACAGAGAACGCTCATCTTCAGAACACAAGTCGGCTCAGTCCGAATCAGCCTCTTGTACATTGACTGCTCCAACAGCAACAGCCAGGTCTGTTTCGCTCCCCTTCAGCCGGTCCCCTGCACACACACACACACACACATATATATATATATATATATATATATATATATATATATATATATATATATATATATATATATATATATATATATAAAAAACACCTGAGTAAATAGCTCAAAAATAGCTCTGTGCATTAGCAGGCATAGCACACGTTCTACTTTAGAGAAAACTAGGAAGAGAGAGTACAAGCATAACTGGGTCAGAGCAGACACTATATATAACTAATTCCTTTTTTTGAAATCCTTTTTGTAGCTGCTAATTTATTTATTTTTTTTAAGTGCAATTTTACTTTAAATTTATTCTCTTTTTTCCACAGAAAAGAAAAGATCAGGTTTTCTTATATTTAGGCTAAAAAGCATATTTTATACTTTCAAGCAGCTCAAGATAACAACCTAGGGTTGAAAAAAAGAAGTATAAAAGCCTCTACATGTACGGTCCTTGTTTTGATGATTTTAACCATGGCCTGAAAGCTATTATTAGAAGTGCCTGGAGGACACTCCTCCATTCCTGGAGGACACCGTGTATGAGAATGTGCTTTAGAGATAACATCCATTATAAGGCCACTACATGGTCAGTTCTATTCTGAGCCAGTGTATGGCTTTGAGAGATAGAAAACCACACACACACACAGTAATCATGAGCAATGACATCAAGGGCCTAGGAAATCACACAGCAATTACCCTTAAAGCAAGGCAATCATTACAGTATGGGCTTTTTAGTACAGTTTATTATGTATTACTTCTACCACAGTGAAGAATTGGCTCACGTGTTAAATGGCTGACACGTCAATCAGAATTATTTAACATCATACTCACTGATAAGTTCAGCAATGGCTTTCTGGGTTCTTTTCTCCAGTTTTTCCAGCTTTTTTGCAACATCCCTCTTCAGATCCCTAGCGGAAAACACGTGTTAGTAACAAAGATGTACAGACTGTACAAGTAAACAAATACAGAGAAAGGTGGATGTTAAAACTCCTTACCAGTCTGGTTTCCTTGGAGCTAAATTGGCCAGGTCCTAAGGGGAACACACATCAGTAACAGTCACATGTATTACTTTTCACCACACAGTGCAGCAAAGCTCAGCAAATGACCCATAAACCCCTGCACTACACCAACCCCTGCTTTTCCACCATTGAGCAGGCCATGCTGTACTCAAGCACCGAGCTAAATTTAGTTAAAGAAATTAGTTAAAACTGTCTTTGTACATAGAGTGATTTTTATATAGAGTATATATAGTGTATCAAAGGCTCGTAATGAAAAACAGGAATTAACTACAGGGGCTCATTTTGCCCCTACAATACTGTAAATCTGGGGTATTTTTGGTCAATTTTGCCCCTGTTCATTTCCAACTCTAGTAGAGACATTAATTGCATATGTGTTTGACGCCAAAAAACCCCAGACACACAGTATTTTCATTGTTGCCATATTCATGCTCTGCTATTAAAGCAACCCCACTGGTTCCTTGTGCTTCCCATAATATTATTTGAGAGACAGAATCACTCCAGTGCAATGTACAATATCAGATGAGCTAGACCTGGTTTCATTTCAATACCCCTTCTTTGAATATCAGGTAGCAGTTTGTACTGTTCATGCTTAGCAGCTCACCACTGGATTAGCTTCAGTAAAACTCTTTATTCCTTTACTTAGATTAATGTAAAGAAAAGGTGAAATACGCTCCGCCAGGATACAGACAGCCCTGAGGTGGCATTTGCAACCAGACAACGGTGTTCGGTGGAGAAGCGTTATTACTCGACAGTGACTTCTGTAGGTGGAATCCAACTCACCACTTCCTCTATAATGGGCTCTGGGTTTGCAGCTTCCAGCTGGTCTTTAACTTTATCTTCCACTGTAAGGAATACAAAAACAGAACAGGTCAGACTGCATGCATTCCAAGCTCCCAGCACTCCTCGTACAACCTTTATAAAAACACCCATTAGTCAGAGCTCCATGATCCGTACTCCACAAAGAGCAGAGATTATAATACACTGAGCACTCGTATGATCGTACTGGAACGCTCAAGTCTCTAGACAATCTGTTATCCTGCTGAGAGTTTCTAAGAAGTGTGGTTGTGTACAGTTGGGTATGAAGATGAGATTCTAACCTGACGCAGGTTTAGCTTTGGGCACCTGCCTTTCTTTTAGCTCTTCATCTTCTGGAGTGTAGTTTCTCAGCTTCAGGTCTCTGCATAAACACACACACGGACAATTAGAAACAAATGAAAGTCAATCTGAGACTGTGCATGAACTACAAATACTTCACCTTTTGTGTTTGGTGTTCAGTTGCACTGACTAACAGTTCTTCCTCTTACAGGAGGAAATGAATATCCTGTAAATTCTTTACTTGTTTAAAAAGGTGTGTTTCCTTGATGTTGCACCCGCCTACAGAAAAATGTCAATATCTTACAGGCGACACATGGGTGTAACACACACTGGGGTTACACCCAAGCACTAAAGGTGATAGTTAAAATCTTGCAGGACTTGTTCATAACCACAAAACTGTCATAACAGGCCAGGCTCATCATCTCAAGAGTCCAACAGCTTCAATGCAAGCCATGACCAGTAGGTAGCAGTGCAGGCTAACATCGTGACCTGGTCTATTCTAAGCCACACCACTGGTGCAACCTGGGTAATCAAAGCAGGCATGTATACAAAGCTTTCCTTCATTCACTTCACACCAGCTCATTAGCATGTAGCACCTGTTCTGTGGACTGCATCTGGGAAGAGCAGTTGCTCAGCTGAGATTGTGTCAATACATGCCCAATTATGTCATCTCTTACCTCTACCCAAATTACAGCTATTTGTTAAATCTCCTGGTAGTCATAAGAGCCCCCTTCGAGTAAGCAGACAAGACAGGCACAGAGCCGTGTTTCTTAACGTACTTCGGGGGACTCAGAAAGTTCATTTTCCTGCGATTTCTCAGAAGGGAGTCTCCAGCGATGTGTGCCCATTCTGTGCTGATTAATAAAGAGGGGTGTTAATTTGCTTCAGGACAGCCTTACTCAACCTCTGAGACCAAAATACAAGCACTGGCATTAAAGCCTTTATGTTTGTGTTTTTGTCACAAACATAAAGAACTCATTTTTGATGAAACACCATCCAGAAATTACAGACCCCCTAAAAAACAAGAGCACAGAAGGAAAGAAAATCAGTCAAGTGAGACTCGGAGACAAAGGACTGGGAACCCCTCCCACTCCCAAGTTTCCTGGTGATACTTCCTGACCACCTGCTGGAACAATACAGCTCTGCTGCCATTCTTCCGTACAGTTCTACAACACAGTGCTGCCTGAATGTCAACAGTCGAGTCATTTGGCCGGCACGTTCTCCAGAGCCCGAGCTGCTAAACGCTTCCACAATACAAGACAGCACTTCTCGTGAGATTTCCAACACAGTAACATCACAACAAAAAGCAACTGATATTGAACAAAATAACGTATAAAGCCTGTAGGACACATGACATGTTCAAACAGGGTATGGCTCAGGGAATCATGCGTTCTGCTTTTGCTAATATAGCTGTAAGCCTGTGGCGAAAAGACAGTTCTATTCAGTTCCTGCATGAGGAACTGATTTCAGTTTTTGCATTAAAAACCTGCCCGCTTACATAATAGCCTTTAACAGTGTGGTAGTTGAGAATAAACAACATCATGAGCCTTACCTATTGCCTCACCCTGCAATTTTTTATTTATTTTTTTACAGCCTACACAAAAATGCAGTACAATTACACACATGCCTCACTCACACACACTCACTCACATACACAGTCGGTATGCTGGGAAGCATGCAAAAGGTCTGCAGAATGAAGTGCAAGTAAATAAATTACACCGCTGAGCTGAGGAGACCAGGGTGTTGAAACACTGCTGTCTTACCAGAGAATCTTCTGGGGTTCATATATTTACACACAGAGAATCCCATGAGATCGTGGGGTTATGATGATGTTATAGTTTTCGATTTTTACGGTGATGAACCCGAGCAAGGTGGAAGTCAAAAGTCAGCGTCTGTTTGAAGGCACGAGTTTACACAGAGAAAATGAGCAACGTTGCAATATTAATTTCATTATTAATGAAATTAGGAAACACTTGGGTCAGCGCATCATTGAGCCGTGTAACCCGATTACTTCTGACATCATCAAGCACGTCTTCACTGATTCAATATTAGATTTAAATTTGTGTAATTTGAGTAATAAGCAGATATACTAAAAAAAAAAAATGTTTGTCACTTTTTTTAATAAAGGTTTTTATTAAGTGCTTTGCTATTTGTTTAAGGGCTTGAAATGAATGTTGGGTTGTGGAAGTCCCTCAGATGTATTGTGGGACTCCAATAGAAATTTTATTGTCACAACCAGTTTTTCTGTCAAAATGCTCTCATTTTGTCAATAAAACTAACTGGAGCATTGTTTGGAGAGGTTTAGAAGTGCTGCAGTTTAGTTCATTCATGACTAAAGCTCATTATATTATCTTTTAATGCCATCTAAATGAAACGAATCACAACTGTTTACCTACAATTAAAGGTGATGCGTTAACTGGTCTGCTTACGTCTGCGTTCTACTGGGGCAGTGGTGCAGTATTTAGAAAACAATGCAGACAGGACGTATAAGCTGGGAGGTGCTCTTCACCTCTCTGTGGGACCATTGTTTTGCAATCGGAGCTCCGTTGCAATTTTAATGATGCGTGCTTAGTCACCAGAGACACTCCTTTAAACTTTCCAGCTGAGAAAGCACCTCAATTATGAATTACGTGCAGTTTTTCTGAATTTAGCTGCATTGAGACAATTTTTACTTTCACACCTCGCTAACAAAACAACTATGTGGGACAAAACATTTCCATAGGAGTACACGCTGCAAACAGATACACTGAACCGACTCAAAACAGTACCTTGACGAGAGCGAGAGCGAGAGAGAGTATAAAGAGCGAGAGTTCTATCGAGTATAAACAAAGAGTATAAACAATGGAAAATATCCACTGAAAGCCTTGCCTGAAATAGCGCTGAGAGAAAATGGAAACACTCACAGTACTAACTCATGTAAACGTTGGATGCAGCTTAGTAGCACACAAGTGTTTATTTCATGCACGGCACATGATGACACAACCCGGAACTGAAAACAGGCTGCTGGATGTTTAACCTGATGCTAAAAACTGGATTGTATTTTGTGTAAAAACAGGATGTGCTGTGTTTTTTTTTTTTTTTTTACCCGTGTCTTTCTTCTGTTTCTGCTTCTTTAACTGGTCTCTTGCAGTCAGGTTCTCCTTCTGCTTGTTCCCGGCCCTATGAAGAAAAACTGGATTAGTGTAACCGCAGATTGAGTGTCATTATATCTGCGAGGAGCCACCCACAATTAGTGACTACAGAGGGAACTGAAAACCACAAAAGCATTGTTTATATGGTCAGGAAGCTTGAACGAATATGTCAACCAGATTCCTCTTGAGAAGTCCCAATTTATATGACTTCTGCAATGGCTGTGGAGTCGGAAATATGGCACCCACACAGAGCAACACAAGTAACAATACCTGCCAATCTACAAGCTACATAACTGATAAAATAAAAGTGACTTGTGCTTCAGAGACTGTGTGAAAATCATTTTTCCTGTCTGCTCACTAGACGATAAAGGGACTTTAAAGCACAGCGCTGATGAAGCTGTTGATTCATTCTTTGATAGCAGTGCTAGCTGCTGTTCATTTGAATAACTATGTTAATGTTTCTATTGTTACAGCTAGGTAAAGTGGGCATGTACTTCGGACAATATAGATAATCTAGAACTAGCCGTTAAATACCGTTAAATGCCGTTAACGATTAAATGCCAAGAGGCATTTAATCGTTGCCGTGGTGACGCGTTCTCTTAGTGGTTAGATTAATGTTTATGGAATGGAGTCTCAAGTTTCAGCATTGGAGGAAGTATGGAGTTATTTGAACTGTAGCATGAACTGTGTCACTGGTGAAGTGGTGGCTCAGTGGTTATGGTGTTGGGCTACAAATGATGATGTTGATGAAGGCTGGGCGTTCAAATCTTAGAACACAGAGCTGTCACTGCAAAGCCCATAACCTTCAACTATCCATCTGTATGGAAAAGATAATGGTAAGTCGCTCGGGAAAACGCAGCTGCCAAACGCTGTAAATGTGCCATTTTTGTCCAATGACGTAGGTGGGTTTAAATTATCAAACAATTACTAACGATAAGAGTGGTCAGAAAAGCCTGTTCAGAATTGGGCGATTTTGCAATCACAGAAACTGAAGCCAAATCGAGCTTGCAATTTTTAAAAATTACTGCAGATTTTCCTCGGATTTGACTCAAGACACGTCCTGTGATGTTATCACGTCCCACATTCAGCCTGAGTACAGCTATCAGAGGAAGTAATGTAATACAGTAATATGTCTCTTCACTGGTAGGAGTTTAAAAGACTTATTCTGTGAGGAAAAAAGTCGCCGTAAAATCAACTATTTTTGGCCAGAACAATCACAAAAAACTCGTTTCTGTTAAATAGACAACAGATTTGATTGAGCTACAACAGGAAAAGTACATCAGATTCTGAGAAGATAATTGTTTAAAAATGGCATAAATCCCAGACACTTTGAGATGGTCTGGAGGAACTAATCAGCCTAAAATCAGACCAATTATCCTTTAGTGATTATTTTGAGCCACTGTGCATGAACAAGATTACAAGAGGGAGGGAAAAAAGCTCTTATAATCTATTGATTTCAAGTCAATTCACAAATACTGAGTGTACTTTAGAGTAGCTAGTATTCAAGTTAACCTTTTTTGCCCAAAATCTGTCGCACACTGTGTTTATTAAAGCATATGTGATGTGCTGTAGTAGACACAGGGGGTATCACTTACTGTACGTACTGCAGAATGATCCTTGATAGTCTTAAAACTGAGTAAAAGCCAATGCCACTGTGTAACCGAATGAAATGTGACCAGTATAATGATGCCAGACTCATTGAACTGGGAGCTTAAATTTGAGCTTAAAAACTAGCTGCTCCAGATTGGGATAACTAGAGTTATTTTAGCAGAACAGTCACCTGTTAGTCAGTGGATTATGTAGTCCCATTCCAATAAAAACACAAATGTGGTTAACAAATCTGTCATACAGTGATTACTCAATAAGATTACAGATGCAATGTCTGCTAAGCATGTGCATTTCAAACAGGTTCATTCGGTTGCAGAATCACACGTGCTGACTGACTTGACTAGAACAGCCGGACGGAGCTGTCTGAGATAATTGCGGAGTGTTTGTATTGCCAGGAAAGGGCAGAGATATCAAGACTCAAAGAGATTACTGCGTCAATGGCTGGTTAATGAGAAAGGCAGGAGGAAGAACTTCAGAATTTGCACATTGTTACAAGAAGAGGAGGTGGTAGCTCAAGTTTTTACGGCTCTGGGTTGTTGATCAGAAGGTCAGGGTTCAAGCACCGCCAAACTTCAGGTAAATGTTCACATCGACCATCAGGAAGGGGAACAAATGTGATGTCAATGCTTTAACTGTGACATGAGTTTACCTCAGGATGGTGCAATAGAGGAATAAAAACATCCATTGAGCAACGGATCTGCAGACAGATATGCCGTGAGGATGAGAGAGATCAACAGAGAATGGCCAGACTGCATTGAGCTGACTGACTCTGTGTAAACTGTGATGAGCAGAATACACAACATGAAATAATGATGGCCTGATGATGATGCATGACACAATCATGTCTACATGGAGCAGAACCTCCAAGCAACATCTTGTGGAATCCATGCCACAAAGAATCGAAGATGTTTTGAAAACAAATCACCCCTACCCAGTATTAGTATAATATTCCTAATATTGTATAATATAATAAAAAGTGCTCAGTGTGTACATTAATATTTTATATACATATTAATATAACATTAGTTTATTAATTCTATTAATAATGCAACCCCAGATGCATGTAGAAAGCTATGCAGACTATCACAGACCACGAACCTACAATACAATCTCTCCCTGACTGTATTGTAAAGGAAGTAAACAATTTACTTCATGAGAAGACTATCCCACAAAATCTTGACCAGTTTTTACCGCTGCATCGTTGTGAACAGCCTTACAAACTCCATCATAGTGTGATATGGCAACTACACAACGTGTGAAAAAAAATCACTGCATAGGGTGGCAAAAACCACCAAGCGCATCATTGGCACCCAACTATTCACCTCAGTAGATGTCTGCACAGAGCACACAAAATCATTAATGACTTCTTCCACAGTAGTCACAAACTGTTCAACCTCCTTCCATCCAGGAAGAGACACAGTACCATCAGTACCAGAGCCAGCTGGGTCAAAACAGGTTTTACCCCAAGACCATAAACCTACTGAAGTCTACACTACACTACTAGAACCCTGAACCATAAACCTACTGAAATATACACTACACCACTAGAACCCTGAACCATAAACCTAATGAAATATAAACTACACCACTAGAACCCTGAACCATAACCCTACTGAAATATAAACTACACCACTAGAACCCTGAACCATAACCCTACTGAAATATAAACTACACCACTAGAACCCTGAACCATAACCCTACTGAAATATAAACTACACCACTAGAACCCTGAACCATAAACCTACTGAAATATAAACTACACCACTAGAACCCTGAACCATAAACCTACTGAAGTCTACACTACACCACTAGGACCCTGAACCATAAACCTACTGAAATCTACACTACACCACTAGAACCCTGATGTCTCACTAATACTTCACTGTCTGTAATCACCTTGCAATTCTG
The DNA here is from genome assembly GCF_030014155.1 of Tachysurus vachellii. Taxonomy (NCBI): domain Eukaryota; kingdom Metazoa; phylum Chordata; class Actinopteri; order Siluriformes; family Bagridae; genus Tachysurus; species Tachysurus vachellii. The sequence goes on along the minus strand of NC_083464.1, from coordinate 21,643,397 downwards.
CTCCACACCGTACACTCTGTTACATCTTCTATACATAACTATAATTGTATATAACTGTAAATGTATTGCTTACCCTAGTTTACTTCCATATATGTATACTATCTATACATATATGTATATTTTGTACATAAAATACAGGCATACTATAGTTGTATATATCTTTTTTACACATATTATACTATATATATATACACAACTACAACATATTCTTATGCACATCTTACCTGCCATATCTTTATTTAGTTGTTGCACAAATAATTACATATTTATCCGCACTTGCTCCTTTGCACATTTTCTACTGTTTGCACTTCTGTTCGATTCTAAACAGCATTTTGTTTCCATTTACATTCTATGCAACGACGATAACGTTTTAATCTATAGATCTACTGTATGTTCAGTAGTTTGTTGTATTCTATTGTATACTCCATGTGGTAGCTACTTTCCCCTGAAAAGAGTTGGCAGCACTCATTTAAATCATTTTTCAATTAAATAAATCTGTTCCTGCAATTTATTGTGAATGTAATATAAAGTTTGAGAACTTGAGAGCTAGTTTAGCTGCGTGCTAACTAGCTAGCAAACTGACAAGCTAAACACAAGCGTCTCCTTTTACTTCTCCTTCCTCACAAAACACAAACAGCCTCCTTGTGAATTTCACCTAAAAACGTATGAGTAATTATACAATCTGTTTATTGGACTAATTAGCTAATAGCAAGCTAGTACCAATAACCGCGTTTGTTTGCTAGTTAGCTACTCAGCTAGCATTGAGTAAACTAAAGCACCTTACTGAACACAATAATAAAATTCGTTCGTGTGGAACTTTATAAATAGGGTTTGTTTGTTTGTTTGTTTGTTTTTCATGAACTCACTTGTAACTGTCGCTCTCTGAGGGCTTTTAACTTTTCTTTCCTTTTCAGAGCTTGAGCTTGTAAGGCGCTCACAGCCTGGTGCTCCATGGTGATAATTATTTCTATCTGACATCGACTACTTGTCCTACCACAGGCGTCGAGCAGAGAACAGAGATCATCGATTTTTCAGAGGATTTGTACCGTCAACGTGCATTGAGCAGCATGTAAACTTGGAAGACACTAATAAAGTATAACTGCAGCGTGAAAACTATAGACCTGTTACTTCTTGGATCACTGATCACATACATAACACAGCAGAAGCACGCTAAACTCTATTTACTGGTTTGTCCATATAACTTCTATAAAAGTTTTGCTTAATAAATAATAAATTCTATTAAGAGTAAAAATGCCAGCTAAAGTGGTGTTGAAGATTCACTCAGGGTCATAGATACAGAATGTAGGCCATTGTCATGGCAGTACAGCTGCCTCTAGGTCCATTTTCTTCTGATGAGGAAGCAGCAGTTTAAATAGAACATGAATCTGATTATTATCTGTTATTGAGACAATTATTATTAAAATTACTAACAGATATCATTGACAGTTTTGTTCTCTCTGACATTGGTAAGGGATCAGATGTGTTTGAACAGTAGAAATCTATTATCTACTATTATTATCCCTTAGCTGGTAAAATAAAGTATACAAGAGAATTGCTGTTTTATTTTGGTGAATTTCTGCAAGTGGCAAATAAACAGATCTGTGTATGTGTTAAACATGTCCAGGTCACATCAGTGATTTTTTTTGTCTGTCGATTTTTATTTGCATTTTGTTTGCATGGACCAAAAAAGATTTTGAAAGCTGAATGAAATTTGCATTCAAAATTTTCTGCAAGCATAAAAATGTTCAGTGCGAAATGTGGCCTATACATAATAATGCAGAAGCTTTTCAGAAGTGTGTTACTGTAAAATATGTCCCAGAGTGACAGCAGAGTAATAATAATATACACTTACTGTCCACTTTATTAGGTACACCTTACTAGTACCGGTGTGGTCTTCTGCTGCTGTAGCCCATCCGCCTCAAGGTTTGACGTATTGTGCGTTCAGAGATGCTCTTCTGCATACCTCGGTTGTAACGAGTGGTTATTTGAGTTACTGTTGCCTTTCTATCAGCTCGAACCAGTCTGGCCATTCTCCGCTGACCTCGGGCATCAACAAGGCATTTGCGCCCACAGAACTGCCGCTCACTGGATATTTTCTCTTTTTCGGACCGTTCTCTGTAAACCCTAGAGATGGTTGTGCGTGAAAATCCCAGTAGATCAGCAGTTTCTGAAATACTCAGACCAGCCCGTCTGACACCAACAACCATGCCACGTTCAAAGTCACTTGAATCACATTTCTTCCCCATTCTGACGCTCGGTTTGAACTGCAGCAGATCATCTTGACCATGTCTACATGCCTAAATGCATTGAGTTGCTGCCATGTGATTGGCTGATTAGAAATTTGCGTTAACGAGCAGTTGGACAGGTGTACCTATTAAAGTGGCCGGTGAGTGTAATATACACTCAAGGTTTAGTTGTTACAATGCCTTGTAATAACTATGTTATAATTTAATTTGAATTAATAACACCTACAGTAATCTCTCCTTAGAGGATATGTTCTTAGCAGATTTCTGAGGTACCACCGCTTCCTGAGAGTTGAGAGCATGAAAGTCCATGATAATTAGACTAGAACTTTCTGTGCTTGAAAACAAATCATTATATTTGAACAAGTCTTGAAAGCGATTCAGTCAGACAAAACCAGAAACAAATAATTCAGTGTCTCAAAACCGGGTCCTGTAGTGCACTTGGGGTGAACATGTACATGCTTTTACCTGCACTTCCACTTTCTCATTGACTCCTGGAGAGAATGAGTTTGGCAAAGGTTTTACAGCAAAAACATTTTTATATGAGTATATATACAGATCTAGCCCCTAAGTCTAAAGAAAAAATGTTTGTTACCTGCCTTGTTCCTCGAGCCCCAGGGATACACACCAGGTTTCGAATGGGTGGACGAATGGATGCATTTTATGTATATACTGTATGTTACATCCAGCCGTAAGAACAGTTCCCCCAAGCCATTCACCTTTTGAACAATATACACAAAAAAGTGTGTGTGTGTGTGTGTGTGTATGTATGTGTGTGTGTGTATACAGATATATATGATTATACTGTATATGTATAGAATGTGCTTTATTGTCAAGTATGCTCACATTTTTTCACAAACAATCCTCCAGCAAGGATTTTTTACAGTGCTGGAGAAAGACACAGACAAAGAAAGACACAGAACATTAATATAAATAATATACCATTTAATATAAACAGGAAATGAAAATAAATAAAAATAAATGGGCCTGTACATGTACAAGCCACGCAAACTTAACAAACAGGTATGAATTTTGTGTGTATTTTGTGTGTATATACAGTATACTATATATTGTTCTACAGGTGTTCTATTGTTCTTGGGGGAACCGATCCTGCGGCTGGATGTCCAGGTGCTTTTTGCTCTGTTGCCCCGGTCAGCAAATGGGTGGGCAGTGTGTGTGTGTGTGTGTGTGTGTATGTGTGTGGTCCAGAGTGATTCCACCTACAGTTGTGTGCATGGGGGGCACCAATAATCCTCTCAGCAGTTGTAGTTTGCTTGTTTCAGATACTGAATGCTTTGATAGAAGTACACAAGCCAGACTCAATGGCAGCTCTCAGAGTTCAGCTCTGTGTATGCATCTTCTGTGGCAGGTTGAACTTTCTCTACTGAGCCTTCCTCTATACACCTCAGGGATGTTTAAGAAGAGCTTTGGGGTTATTTTTTTTTTTTTTTGTAGCAGATGAATATGCACTATGTTATTAGTCTCGTCAATGCGGTTTTGCAGCATATACAGACTGGTATTAACACTTACGCAGGATAAGGTGTGGTGTACACTAATAAGTGTGTGCAAAAAGTGCTTTATGTCCTATTTATAACAATGGGTTTTATATAACCCAATAACGTAAAACAATATGAAATAGTCCATTTTTTTGGTTACTATAGGGAGCAGATTATTGAAAACAGTCAACGAGGCGAATTAAAAGAGCTCGATTCATATAAACCGATTCGTTTGAAAGAATCGAAGCACTGAAGTGAATCGTTAAGTCTATCACTAGCGCTCTCTGCTGTCACGGTTAAAATGGTTTAGATTCTGGAGGCGTGTGTGTGTGTATGTAGTGTGTGTGTAGTGTGTGTGTAGTGTGTGTTGGGCGGAAAGTCAACCTTGTCTTTTAGTTTAGTTTGTAAGGATTCCTCGGACAGAGATGGCTGTGCTCTTTTTCTCGTGTTGTTTGTTGACAGCTCGCGTTATGTGTGTGTTATTATTCTAACACCAAGTCATGCGGGATTTAAAGCAGTAAGTTTGGGACAGCTGGCCGAGCAGGTAGCCTCCTGCTGAGGAGTCGGGCGGGCATGCGATTCTTCACCGGGTGGATCAGCTGTACGACTCGCTTTGTAAAAACTTCAATGGTTTAATTTCGTCCTGAGAGCCGAAGCAGCAGGAGAATGGCTTCGCCTGAGCTCTGGATGTTGTATACCAAGGTGAGTTAGACTTGCAGAGCCACAACACGGCACCTGTTGTCGGCTTGGTGTTGGTTTGCCTTAAAAACAACCGCGATATTGAGCGTACAGCGCACTTACATATTCACAACAACTACAACAACAACAACAATTCTCCTTTAGTAGTATTATAGAAATGCTACCTAGCTGGAGTCTGAATTTCTTTTTTTTTTTCCCATAACCTTTCCTGTGCTTGTCACGGGCAAAACAACAGTACATTCAGGAAGTGTTCCGAACTCTGTTAAGTGTCAAAACGGACAGCATTGGAGTCTAAATATACAAAATAAGTAAACAAACATTACCATGATGGACGTTTAATAATGTCGTAAACAGCCATATTTGAGTATTTACAGCAGTTTTGAGCTATTAGCAGTAGCAGGACCTGCTGTTACCTGGGCGACAGGTGGGCTGTGGTCAGCAGATCTACTTCCTTATTTCATACTAACTTCATCTGTCAGGCTTTAAAGATCACTTTAAAGTAAAATAAAAGAAGAATAAATAGAAGTATGTCATAGGAAAATGATAAACTTTAATTTAATAACCAGATCAGTGCATTAGCGGTGTCTATAAGTTAGGTGCCTATTCATTTACAGCACGTATAAACTGTATTATTCTGATTAATTGACTCTATAACGTGTATAAACGTGTTCGCAGGGTTTTGCATTTACACACCATTTCTTTGATTTCTATTTTTTTATTTACTTTTTTTAATTACTGAGGTTAGTTGACAATTTGGTGCGATATGCTGTGTGAGAAAAAACCCTTTCGTTGACTGCTTTTAATATATATATATATATATATATATATATATATATATATATATATATATATATATATATATATATATATATATTTTAAATGACAGCTTGTTCATAGCTCTTGAGGAACCCAGCTGAAGGAATAAGGAGTCGATTCTAAATAAATAACGTGCTGATTGGCTGCTTCCTCTGTGACACGCCCTCTAGTGGTTCATGTGTACAGACTACAAAAGACCCGCGTTTTATTTCCCAAATGAAAAAAAAATAACGTTGTAGTATATGCTTTTGTAATAATGATTTAGTTAATCGAGTTATTTTAGATGTGTTTTTCTGTGGGTCTTGTGTGTTTCTGTGTGTTTCTGTGTGTGTGTGTGTGTGTGCGCGTTTCTGTGTGTGTGTGTGTGTGAGCAGTCAGTGTGAGTCACAGCGTTATGAATGGTTGCGATGGAAACGGTGAGAGCAGGTGCAGGATGCTAGCTAGCATTCACGCGCTAGCGTTATGTATAATAATTTATTAAAAATAATGTGTGTCATATTGATATATATGCCTATTTTAAACAATCTCGGTCAAATGCTTGTTTGACAGAAATGCACAGGAAAGGTTATGGGGGAAAAAAAAGAAATTCAGACTCCAGCTAGGTAGCATTTCTATAATACTACTAAAGGAGAATTGTTGTTGTTGTTGTTGTTGTTTGTTAATGCTAAGAAATGATGCTAATGATGCTAACGTCTCTCATGAGTAAGTGTAGATATGCACAGTGTCAGCACAACTCACCCGTTAGGAACATATTTCGTACACAGTCGTTTCCCCGGCCTAATCTTTTTCTGATAATCTGATTCAGATAAACTTTCAAACCTTGCTAAATTCTTATCATTCTTTTCATATCATTAACTAAGAAAAAGATTGTATCATTCTTGCTTTTTTTGAAAGATGGGCTTTTTCTTTAGCCTCGGAAGAGCACATAACCTTTTTCTCATTTATTTATTTTTCTTTCATCTTTCTATCATCCTTATCATGGCAAAGGTCTCGACACCATGGCAGGTTTTTAGCTAGCTTTTCCCCCTGACTTATTTTAAAGAGCAATTGATATGATTATGTCGCTTTGTAGAAGCCAACATTCTGTTTTCCTATTTAAGCTTAGACAAAAATTTATAAAGAGTAACTCCTCCTAGGGCTTTCGAGCCACATGTACCAAATTCGGATATGTTGTAGACGCTGGTCTGTAGTTTGTTGCTACAAATGTTGACTCCCATTATAAATTTTAGAGGTTTAAAACTCGGCAAGCTTTAGAACTATCTACACCAAACTCGGCCAGCTCCTTTATTGTGATACTCTGAACAAAGTTTTAAATTGGTGTATCGACTGGCCTTTCGGTTGTGCCGCAGCCCCGCCACAAAATATGCAAAATCAAAAAACTTTTTACAACATGGACATGTGACATATCAAAACACTCAGAACAATGAAGGGAACTTCCTCACGGGAATTCTGATGACGTCACGTGAAAATATATCAAAACACAGCCCAATGTGGGGAACTTCCTCAAGAGTATTCGGATGATGTGACATGTTCGTCTCCACTTGCCTCCAAATGTTTTGGCACCCTAGCTTTCTGTCTACTTGCCTCCAAACGTAACACTGATCCTTATGTCCACTCACCTCTAAAAAAACACCGGCCTTTGCGAATACTTGCTTTGTCAAAGCCAACATCAAAGTTTGTCGTGACAAACTTTACAAATCTAGTTGATATTACTCTGTATTTGTGGGTTTGGGGCAATACAGAGGTGTATTGCTACTTCAGAGCTCAGGAGCATTCCAAAGACAAGGCTATGCTACACTAAATTGCCTCAAGGCAGTTATCAGTGCATGCATAATGGTCTAGTGAATTCTCCTGCCTTCTTCTGGGTGTTCTCTGGATCCACCCTGACCAGGACAAAGCTATTACTGAAGATGAATGAATTAATGTGTGCGTATGTGTGTGTGTGTGTGTGTGTGTGTGTGTGTGAGACATAAAATATGTTAAAATTATGTGCTGTATTGGTTTAATAAAATTTTAGATAAGATAAGATCAAGCCTGGTAACAAATCTGATTTAATGCAATTTATTCACATCCTGTTTGAAAACGAAGTACAGCACAGTCGGCTGTATCATGCCAATAATGCATCAAACCATTCCACCTGTTTGTTGTTTTTTATTTCTCTGAATGCATGCTTGACTGTACAGTGCATGCCTAAGCCTTTGAATGTTAGAGCTCAACGCTCTCTTTGTTTATATCGGGTGGCTGGTATTTTGTGTTCGAAAATTCTTACTATATAAAGGTCATGGCTTTAAAAACCTGCCTGACAAACAAGTGTCCTTCTTCTGCATTACAACCGTAGTCTGTCAAACAAGCATTTGACCGAGATTGTTTAAAATAGGTATATATATCAATATGACACACATTATTTTTAATAAATTATTATACAGTGCTGGACCTTTAGTAACACTTATCTAGTATTACTGTATCACTCTCAGCTGAATGAGCCCTAAGGCAAAAACAAAGCTCTAAGGCACAAACAAAGCCCTAAGGCACAAACAGTGATGACATTAGCATTTTCAAACCCTTAATAACTACTATTTGTCTCACAGTCTGTGAGAAAGCACATGCCTAGCTTAGGGTGTTATTAAGAGCATTATTGTCATCTTAAGTTGAGTTCATTCAAACAACTAGACCACTATATATCAAACAGAAAAAAACTCTACAGTAAATAGTGTACTCCATAACTATCTAATTAGCATTAGTATGCAGTGTACAGGGTTAAGCACAGCAGGCATCATCAGAGGTGATACCACACATAGACTGAGCTTTTTCTGTGCCAGGCTTTCTTTAACATGTCACAGCAAGAGAGATGTCTCTATGTCAGACCACTTCCTTCTGCCTGTGCTGCACTGAGGATTTCAGTGATGTGATAAAAACCATTTCCTGTTATGACTGCTATCATCGGTAACCTGTTTCTGTGTGATCATCGAATGCATGACAGAAAATGTTTGTGAATTCAGGGCTGGCTCAATCTAGGGAGGGCCTTTTTACATGATAAAGCCTTTTTTGTGCAGATTGATGCTTGCTACTTGGGTAATCATTTCCGTCACTCAGGGACGTAGCTAGTACACATAGACGGCAGCTGATTTCATGACATTTTAGCATGTGCAAAACAGATTTGCTACTTAATGACGCCCAAACAAGTTTCTGTATTAGTAAATTTGTGCAGCATTGCTTACTTCGCCAAAATGATGTGGTAAAATTATGTACCTCTGTGACCTTTGTGATTACACTCAAGTTTTTCTCACAAGGCAGCTCAGTTAAAGATCTTTTGTCATGCACCAGAAGGTCAGGTTCTAATGTTTAGTGACACCTTTGAGCTCGGCACTTGATTATATCTGTCACTCCAAGTATACTAGGAATTCAGGTTATTCAGATTAAACCTGTGTGTTCATTATGTGTCATTAAGGTAGCTTTCTTTCATACTAGATATATTCATTAAGGACCAATCCTAAATGTATTGTAAGTGAAAACATTTTTGTGTAAACGTTTGTTTAGTCTCATATCTCCTATGGACATTTACAATGCATTATTATGATTTACACTGAGTATTTGCAAATCCGATCAGAAGGTGAACGTTCATTTTCCACAACAGCATCTCAGAGCATCTCATTTGTGATGTTATGACAGAATTGTAACGCTGCCTGCCACTGGTTAATTTCCGATTTCTTTCCCTTAGAGTAAAAATTAAAGTTCCATTCAGCAGAAATGTTTGTTGGTTTGTGGGTTGTTTAGCAGCTGGTTGCTCACTAGCATTCATTACTGGAGGTTTAGTCAGTGCATGAAATAAGCTGGAGATAAATGGAGTTGAGTGGAGATAAATGATGCACCAAGTCAGTGGAGTTCACAGCTGAATCCATTTGCAGTGTTTTATGTAACACTAAATCACAGAGCAAACAATCAAAGTCAATAGACAATAAACAAAGTTGTGAAAAATGTGAAATTTGGCACAGACGACCAGAAATGGCATAAAACCTATCCACGATTACCATCACCAAGGTATAACCCTGTGTGAACAAGGGTGTTGAGGAATCGTTTGAGAAGGCCCTCAGGCATGATAATGTGCGGTTTGGAATTTGGGGGATCACCGGGTTTGCTGGGGTGACGAACAGCACCAGCTCCTCATCATGAAAGGGACCGAATTGGAGGGTAAGTTGGGTCCTTTGGTGAGTGATGTAGCCGTTCCTTATGGGCTGTATTTCAACAGTCGTGATCTTTAAGGGGCAGTGCAGGGTACAGTGGGAGATGTAGTCCCTTGATGGTGCATTAAATTCAGGGCTCACTTACTGTATTTACAGTATTTGGCAGACACCTTTATCCAGAGCAACTTACATTTTAGCTAATTTTTACACAGGGGGTCAGGGGCCCAGCAGTGGCAGCTTGGTGGACTTGGGATGCGAGCTCTCAACCTTCTAATCAGTAGACCAACACCTTAACCACTAGGATACCACATGCCCCCATATCATTCCATCCACTTTGTGCAGCTAAGGTTCGGAACCTTGGCAACATATTCCATGGCTGAGTAGAGGTCTTGGCATAAATGCAGTAGTTGTACTGAGACATCCCTCCCTCCTGCCAGATGCTCAAACACATTGCGGAACAACTAGGAGAAGTAGGTGAACAAACTCCACACCTGAGGTGGGTTATTCCAGAGGGCCACGGCTCAATCCAGGGCTTTGCCAGTAAGAAGGGGCATAATGAAGGCACAGTTCATTGTCTTGCGTGAAGAAAATATCATACTGCCTTAGAAATTTAAAACATTTGTCTGCAGCTCCAAACATTCCAGGTAACGCCATGTGGAGTGGTTTGGTCCCAGGGCAGACTTGCACCATCTGAGCGAGTTGGGCGTTTGCGACCTGTAGGGCCGTGTTCTCGTTTTGGTAAGCTGCCAAAACCTCACCATGGTGAGCGACTATAGCCTGTAGCTGATAAACCTCCACAGTATTCAACAAATGAATTCATTTGCAGGGTTTTATTAAACACCAATACACACAGGAAACAATACAATTGACAGGAAATAAACAGAGAGGGAGGGTGAAGGCTTAAATGAGCTTAGCTTCCTCTGTGACACTTGAATCTGTCTAAGATATCTTTTTGAACTGCTGTTCATGTTACATCAAGGGTCAGCATAAGACACTCTGAGGATAGTGCTAACAGCATGAGCACACGTGAGCCAATATACTCTCCCCTGAGTGTGTCATTTCGTTAGTGCCTCCCTCAGGCAGCATGGCCAATTTTGTAACTGGAGCATCATTGGGTGGTAGGGCAGACACTTGGGTAGTGCAGTTTGTTTGTTTCCATTCATCCATCTATCCATTTTCTTTACTGCTGATGTTACACAGCCTCATGGGGAGCCTGGAGTTTATCCCAGAGCACTCATGGACCATCCTGGACAGGGTGCCAACCAATAACAAGGCACCATCACACACACACATACATACATACATACATACATACATACATACATACATATATTCACACACTCTGAACACAATGAAGAACCTTTCAAACATACTTTATTGTTGTTGTTGTTGTTGTTGTTTTAACAATCCCAACAGGAAATATTATTTTACAAAAGTGCCCTTAAGGCTCTGTTTCAACATGCAAATGACTTTTCCTATTGCCTCTTCCTTGTACATCTGTTCAAATTATAGTTTAAATATGCACCTCGGGGCCTTAAGGCCAAACATAGCTGTTTCTAAATCATGCACATCGTCTTCTTTTTGAATGAATCCATTTATAACAACACAGTCTGCAAATCGTCATGAGGAATACCGTGTTGAGGAATTTCAGCCGCTCTTGAGATTTTGCTTCTGGCTCATGTAATGCTTCTTTGATTAAAAGTTTTAGAGAAAGCATTCTAGCACATTCTGAAGCCTGAGAATTAAAGTGCTGGATGATTACTTGTAAAAGGCTCCTGGGTCTTGTTAATATGCTTTTATGTCTTTATGGGTAATCGTTTTTGACAAGCTGTGGTCCATCAACCACATTTGTGCTAATAATGACACACACACACCCACACACACAAACACACTTTTAAGTTGTCACATTTTTTAGACATCCTTTACTGCAGAACATGTGGCCATATAGTACCCCTATTACCCGGAGGGCACATGAGCTAGACTCCCATCTTCGTACCTTTTGATGCACCTGGATAACGTGAGCTCGACTTGTGTCTGAGTGCTTCTGGTTGTGCAAGATTTCCTCTTGGCTATTGGTTCACAGGTCTAGACCTGCTCGGGAAAGTGTTCAGTAACATAATATTTATCTTCTTGCAAATCATTCAGAAGCAGAAATCTACTTTATAGTAGCACTTATCTGTCTTCTGAGATATATTTAGAGAAGTGGCTCAAACGGTTAAGGCTGTGGGTTGTTGGTTGGGGATTTAAGCCACAGCACGTCCATGCTGCCACTGTTGGGAACCTTGAGCAATGCTTTTAACCCTCTTTGCTCCAAGGGTCCTATATCATGGCTCATCTTGTGCTCTGACCCCAACTTCCATCTGAATTTCACTGTGCTATATTCCGTCTAATATTGCAACAATATTTTATCGCCTGTGTTCATTGCACACAATAGCTCAAGGTGAAAGACTAAAGGGTATCTATTAAACGGCAGGGAATTCCACCTGGGACATTTCCACCAAGAACGACTGTTAAATGTCTCTCAGAGGGACAGGTTCAGGCCTGCTGCTGCAGATCAGCTCCAGTACTTTCCACCACCCTCTTGAGACTATGATTTAGCTATATTTAGCTCTCTTCAACTCATTTAGTATCACTGCTCTTTGCCTTCCTTAGCAAGGCTAAACCGGGGGTTTATAGTGCAGTGCTACAATCTGTGATCTCTGCTTCATCTGTGTTTCTCTAAGCGTGGGAGATTGATGAACTTTGATGCACTAAATACAAGACATATTTAGATCTCAAACCACAAAATGGATTTATTTTTTATATTCATCTAATTATGTCCTATTTTCCCCAAAGCCTACATTAATATCTGTGACCTAAATGAATAGAATCTTTTTCCCTCATAGCGGTAAACTACTGTTTATGTAGTTTTAGTTCATACATATCAAATTTCATCATTTACTGGTTTATCATTGCTGGTAAATTAGGGGTTTGTTTATTGTATTTATGGGACGTTATTTTAGCAAAAAGATCTAAGCTTTGGCAGTGGAGCCTGCAGCTGAGGAAGCTGCTTTAATTAGTCCAGACAATTAGCTGTGTGAAGGATAATCTAGTTAATGGCACAGCAACTCCCTGTTTTGAAAAGTCCTAAGAAGCAAATCGAAGCTGTATGGATGCACTATCCAATGCGCACACACACACACACACACACACACACACACACACACTTGAATTGCAGTACTTGTTTAGAAGCGATCACTAGCCCCATTCCTGGACATGTCCCGGCTAAGCCCTTGAGTTACTTGTTACTTGCTAAGTTACTTGACTTGAGCTTGACTTGAGCTAAGCCGTTCAAGCTGATGGATCATCCGGAGCAGATGTATTGGATTGGACTTGAAACTGATTCACGTTGGAACCTAGAATTCCTGTCACAGGGTTAGTGGTCATTTTTAAATAAAATGATTTGTTTACAGGAAGCATGTAGATCAGAGTATCATCCTCGGCATATGGGTTGAAAGATATCCGATACCTTTTGTACACGTTTCTGGCCATGAGCAACATAATCTGCAAGGTTGCACTCTGATTGGCTGTTTGCATGTTTCTGTTACAGCAGGAAGATTAACCATTCAATTCTGTGACACAGTAAACCCTTTGGAGAAAGATTTGTCACTGGACTGAACAAAACCTTCTCTTTAAATGTGGGTAAAGAATCTGAAGCAGTTGCTGGTGAGTGTTTAAGGACAGGCTACAGGAAAAGGTCTCTGTTTGGTCATAATGTAGGTGGTTTTTTAAGATGTGAACAAAAGGTTCTAGATGTTATAACGATGCTGGAAGTCCAGCTGGTGTGTATTAGTCAGTACCCTGGTTATAATTCAGTATATCCTGTACACAAGTTCAGCCATTTAGTAAGGTCTCTGGCTCACTACACATTGGGACACTAGGGCTGTCACTTTTAAATCGATATTCAAACATTCGTTCGAACTTGACCTGAAAAATTCATATTCAAACTGTAATTTGCCCATACGAAGATTAATGCTTAGAGTAAACGCTTTAAACTTTTTCATTTTGTTGTTTAGTCTCTGATCCAGCAGTGTGCAACATACAGGTTTTGAATGCCTTCTTGGCCCATCAGTAAATTAAGCTAATGATATTAAAATACAAGAGAACAGCAGGAAGTAGAGCTGATTTAAGCGGACAGTTATGACCCCAAATCATTTAAAAAGCAGGGTGTGGAAGGATGTTAAACGTTAGGACGTAGATGACAAAGTTATGGTTAAAGATAAGGCGGTTTAAACAACTGTCTTGGACCTCACAGCTGTCCTCACCTACTGAGGCACAGACGAGCGGAGCGGCACCAAGCATACAACTTCGTATGCCGCGCATGATCCCGATCAGGTTGGTTGATCGGTGGATCGCTATTCTTTTTGTAGTTCAGATGTAGGCTATTCTTCCTACTGTCTGTGAGTTCATATGTTTAATTCAAGCCATTTTTATCATCATCATCTTCTATCGCTTATCCGAACTACCTCGGGTCACGGGGAGAACATGCAAACTCCACACACACAAGGCGGAGGCGGGAATCGAACCCCGACCCTGGAGGTGTGAGGCAAATGTGCTAACCACTAAGCCACCGTGCCCCCACCCATTTTTATCATAGAGGTGGAAATAATCTAGCAGACATTGGGACTTTTACTGAATAAAATGTGAGCATTTCACAGCTTTTAAAACAACATTTAATTGTAAGCCTACACGTGTGATGTTGCAGTAGCCTTTTTTGGGCTGGGGATATTTGAAAATATCCAAACAAATTGCGTGACGTTGGAAATTCATTCAAACTTTTTTCCAAAAATTGAGAGCCCTGTGAGACACTGATGATTTTCTAACTTCCTAATTTCCTCATCAGTCACTGTAAAAACTCAAACGTATCAATTTTTTTAGTTTTTAACATGTTATGGGAATTTGTCAGCTTAATCACATGCATTTCTGTCATGAAAATTCACTACACCTGCAAGCTGCTTAAATTTCTAGACAAAACTGTCTGACTTTATCTGCCATTTTTTCAACTTGAAAGGCTTTCCGGTCAGTGAACATAGTGACCATCGATGCTCCCTGGTTTTTGCTGGGCATTGTGGGAGCGAACATTCCAGTGCACTAGAAGGATTTCACAAGTGATCAGTTAACTGACTAGTGAAGTAGGGAGCTGATTGAGATGCAGCCCACTTTAATTCCAAAGCTCACTCACTCACTCACTCACTCACTCACTCATTTTCTACCGCTTATCCGAACTACCTCGGGTAACGGGGAGCCTGTGGCTTCATCGGGCAGCAAGGCAGGATACACCCTGGACGGAGTGCCAACCCATCGCAGGGCACACACAGACTCTCATTCACTCACACACTATGGACAATTTTCCAGAGATGCCAATCAACCTACCATGCATGTCTTTGGACCGGGGGAGGAAACCGGAGTACCCGGAGGAAACCCCCGAGGCACAGGGAGAACATGCAAACTCCACACAATCAAACCCCCAACCCTGGAGGTGTGAGGCGAACGTGCTAACCACTAAGCCACCGTGCCCCCTAATTCCAAAGCTAATAAATATTTTTATACTAACTTGCCCTGACCTTTAGCTTTAAACTTTTGTCATACAAAATTGAACCATTCCAGGGAAAAAACATCTCACACTGAAAGTCAACAGTGTCCAGACTCATTATATGTCAGATTTGTGGTGATAAAATAATTCATTTGTTTATCCTGATTGAAAATGTCTGATAAGTTGATTTCCATTCCGGAAGTACTGGTAAAAAATTGTATTATTTAAAAATGCTTCATTCTATTGGAATCTACAAAGTTCCACAAATCCATGTGAAATACAACACACACACACACACACACACACACACACACACACACATACAAACACAATGTTTACGATAACCTTTAATCTCTCACATACATGTGCTGTTAATAAGGATTGAAATGACTCTTTCGTGTCTGCTCGTGCTGCCTGTTTGCTAATAGAAAACTGAGCGGTGAACCTCAAAGAAACTGAGGTCTTTGTGTCTGCTTAGCTGTTGCTGGAGTCAGAGTCGCTCAGAATGTCAAACACTAAGAGGACAGCTGCTTATTCAGCCATATTTCCACCCAGGCTGAATTCCCACTCTGCTTTTACACAGTGAAACATATCATAGCATTCGGAGCCGTTCGGATGGGAATTTTGAACTGTCGTGAGCTCGAGTCAGGCGTGCGCTTGTGAGTTCCCCTATCAGCAGGTGCCTGTAGACATATATTGACGCTGCCTTTAGAATGGAAGGTACCGTTATTTCTTCTGGGTTTCACTTCTGATATGTGAATATGACATTTTCATTTCCTAATTCGTTTGGAGAAAATTTGGAACATTTCATGTTGTTTATGGATTGATAAGGATTGTGTTGTGGAACTGACCTGTTCTGCTTTGCGAAAGGTTCAGACAATTGTAGTATTAAAATTAGTTAGGGCTACCCCTAGTGACCCAGATTACTTGCCATATCAGTGTGTGTGGTGTACTTTTGTCTAGATGGCAGCATTTAAACCAGCTGACTCGGCTGTATATAGTTGCTAAAGTGGAAAATTCATTAAGGTTCTCATTAGCGCCTTATAAGACCACGGACCTGCACGGTTGGCCTTCGTCCCCGATCCGGTGCCTCTTCCCTCATGGGGTTAATCCTAAAAAGCCACACATACATGTGTTCTCACTGAGCAGCTTTCCTCTTGTGGATGTAATTATGGTGTAGGAAGAGCTACTAGACACCAGTCACAGCATGTCCATTTACACTTCTTAGTTATTTCCACCTTTCACTTACAGAGCTCCGGGATCTGTCTCTTTCCCTTAAGACACTTATTGATACCTGTGGAAAGGAGAAGAGCCAGGAAAGCACATTTAACTGCTCCTGTGTCTGACTGGAAGGTCGGGCCTTTTGTAACAAGCCTTTCTGAAAATCAACCACCATACAGTCATAGCGTTTACCTTGTGATTCTGTAAATGAGCTGCGCTTCGTTGTGTTTCTTGCTGTTTACTGCCTTGCACAACTATATAATAATTAACTGAAGGAGAAACATGCAAGCTGCTGGAAGTCCACCAATGAGAATTAAGACAGTGACAGAAACGGAAGCAGTGATGAGAGGAAATGTGCTTCACTTAAAGTGACTTGGCATTTCCTGGTTGCTTAAATGAAGCAGAGAATCAAGGCTGAAAGTCAAAGAGAGAGAGAGAGAGAGAGAGAGAGAAGGAGAGACGGAGAGCGCTCCTGAGAGAGAGAGAGAGAGCGAGAGAGAGAGAAGGAGTGTGAGTTTGTACAAGGTAGAACAAAATTATGTGCCGGATGACATGAGTAAGAGTAAATGTTCCTTAGAGTCATAGCCGTGGTGCCTCTGAAGAGACCGGGGTTCCAGTGCCCCCCTTCAGCTTCCCTCGACTGCCATGCGACATGGACTGGCCCTCAACAGAACGCCAACTGGTAATCATCAGCCTTCTGTTTTTCCTAGGGATGCAAAATAGCTACACGCGAGTGTTTTTTAACATAGTGCATCGTAGGTCTTGTCTTGTTTTTTATTTTTCTTTCAAAAGAACTTGAGGCGCTTTGTGTATCTTGAGCGTATGACTCGTTTGTGCTGAGGTTGATTACGTGCCAACTTCCTCTGTACACTGAACAAGCTGTATTACTGTATCACAGCGTCTAGCGAGCATCTTTCTCATGGTGTTCTTGCTCTATGACTCAGTTCCATACCTCGGTGGAAGATGCCGTGTAGGCTGTTGACATCTGGCCCTCCAGACATGATGATGTCTTACCATCTTATTGTTCTAGAGAGGAATGATGCTGATGGCTTGTTGTTTAACAAAAGCAAGAATAAGTGACAGGATGGTGACATCTGTACTATAATCTGGAAAGCTGCAGGATGTCGTGAAATACCGCAATCAGTAATGAGTTTGATTACAGAGAGTATTTTAGAGTGAGATGATTAATTTTGTACTCCGTGTAATTCATCGTTTTTATGTTTCATTTCAATGCCGAAAGTGATGACATGGAAAAATGAGATGCTGGAGTTTTATGAGGTTTATATAGGAACAACATGTCAGCATTGTTAGATGGTCCAGTTAAGTTGTGGTGTTTAATGTTGCACTAATCTGACTTTAAAATTAGGCCTGAAATTGAGGAACTCACTGATCGCGCTCGTTTAGTTAATGGCAAAAAGAATAACGATGAACTCTATAATTCATCACTTCATATCTTCATCCCATCCAATGAAATGTTTAAACTTCCCTCTTTGGTGTTTTTGCACATGTTCGGGACTTGCGACGGTGTAAATTCTTGACGACCGTTGTTCTCAACCATTTAAGACAAATCAGTCAATCTAGGTTCTCACGTTGCACAGAACCAGTCGACATGTGGTTTGTGTCTTGCAATACTCTCCCAGTGACATCACACCAAAGCACCCACTGCAACATCCTGTTTCACCAGCAAGAGCTCTAGCAAACTTGGGAGATAACGTACAGTATAAAACACCACACACACTGTGGGTTCACAACGTACTACACAAACATCCATGAAGGACGGAGGACGTGTTTTTGAATCTTAATCCACATTTTTTTTTAGTTATTTTTCTTTTTATTACTAGAGTTGCCCAAAGTATTGAGTGTTTAGTTGCAGTTTTAACCCTGTACTTTCAGGGTTCCCCAGGGGTTATTTAGATTCCTCGCATCTAGAAAAAGATTTACTTGAAACCTCTCTGAAAAGACTTCTCTTTGTTGTAGCATTCTGAGCATATACAGAAAAAAAAAAAACTGTTTTCTTGTCTGTTTTCCTGTCTTTCTTTTTGTGAGTGTGTGTTTCAGTTTGGGCAGAAGCATGTGTGTTGTTCACTCCTGCAACCTTACGCTTGTGAAGCTCGGGTGGGGGTAGTGGGGGGAGGGTGTTGGTCTTTAGTGGGAGACCAAGAAACCGCAGGCCATAAATAATCGAGGGCAAGACATAGTACAGGTGGACACATTAAGCTAATCAACCAGTGAAACAAACCAAAAAAAAAAAAGGTATGACGCTTAAAAACAAATCGATGCAGCAGTGTTTCTTGTACTCGATACTGTCCCTCACTCTGACACTGACAATTTTTGGTTTTCTAGCAGCCTAATTTTACTTGATGTCTTACACATTAGTGTATAAAACATTAGTGTAGAGTTATACAAAGAACCCAGTAGGGAAAACTGCATTGCAAACAAATGACTGATATCATGACTGATGACATACAGATGAAGATGGTTTTCCCCCCATAACCTAATCTCATGCTTCTAGAAGCTATTCAAGTATAAACTCAGAAAGCAATATCATTCGACTGACGATGAAGTATTTTCTTGATCATTTTAGCTTGCATTGATCATTAGTCTCGATGATATTATATTGATTTGTGTCAATTATTCTTTCCTCTCTTTTGCAGAAAGATGTTAGCTACCTGCAGCAGTGTCTGGAAGCTTTTGTGGCATCCTTTGAGAAGATCATCGATGTCCAGTCTCTGGAGCCACGCCGGTGAGACTGTCACACACCGACTTACCACTAACTAACTACTGAAATCGGTTAAGCGCTGTCTGCTAAAGCATCAGGAAAATTTTCCCCTGAAATGTGTCACACTTATCAAAAGTTGTACAAAGACAACATTCATTTGAACTGAGTCTTTAATAACTCGGTAAATAAATTATAAGGTTTATCAAGAAACTTTGGAACCATGGAACTGGTATCAGTCATGAATCCTTGGTGTTTACATTAAAACGTCTTCCACCGACGGCTTTAAAAAATCAAGTAACTCCTGATGTTTTTTAAATGTTTGCTCAAAAACCTTAAAGGATTCTGTATAACTCAAATCACTGAATTACAGAATATCTTGCTATTGAACGGTGCAATAGAAAAACGGTTGTTCTTTCATCCAAAGATTACACAGTCATCTATATTCAGGAAGCCAAGAGATCAAAATTGCCCATGCACTGTTTCCTCTGTCGTTGTACTCTGTCGTTGTGCATTCGTTGTACTCCGTACCGTCCCTCACACGGAGAACGGGGAATTTGCCACAATTGCTTGTTTTCATGCAGATTGTTTTTCCTGATGTAGGAAATTTCGTGTTAATAAAGTGTTAAGAGATCAAATTTGCTCATGCTCTCTTCTCCTCTTTCATTCAAAGTGACACTAGCCAATCACTAGCATCAGAGAGATTATGTACAGTATGTAAAAGAGGGCAGGTAGCGCTTTCTTAACATGTATTCTCTGCCATGTAATGCAGCATGAGCAGCAGATTGAAAAGATGCTGGCTGGATGGATTCGTGCACACATTAACCTGCATTCTCGCCGAGGTGCTCACTGTCACATGATGCGTGCGGAGAGCTGTGAAGTGGTGGCTGTGAATTGGCAGATGATTGACCAGATTGAGCATATTATGGGGAGAAATGGGGAAAGAAACAATACCATTCCATATCATACTAGTTAGTGAGTCCAGTCTGTAAGAGCGTTACAGTATATAAGAGTAGATTACACCAACACCAACTTACTGCTATGGCTTCTAATTCTAATTCACTTAGAGTTACTGATTAACACCAGTGTCCTCAGGCCCAGTATTCTGTATCTCCATTTCTTCAAACCCTTCATCATGTCTTTAATGTTGTATTTTGGCACATACAGTAACTCCTGTTCATATACCTGCAGTCTGGAGGAGTGGAACGCCGAGGTGCCCGTGGTGCCGCGAGATTTTCTCGTGTTCCTCGGAACGCAGCTATGGCACAGCGTCCTGCACCTATCCGGTCAGGAGCAGAACAACAGCACACCTCACCCTCTGCTCCTCATCAAGTTCTTCATCATCATCTGCAGGCAAGGACTCACTAATTCTCAGTGTACCGCTTTATGTTTTTTCTGCTAGAGGTTTGTACATTGCTAGTGCACCTTTTCTGTATCTGCTCCTGAATAACACAGGAACTAGTTCGTGTTCGTGCAAATTCACATAAAATACTGATGCTTATGTTAGGCTGAGAAATGGAACAGGAGTCTGACACAATGCGGAATGGTGGTGAAGGTGAAATAAATCAACTTGCTTGTTAGATTATTGTTGTTAAAGTTTATTCTCTGGTGAGTTATCTTCTGCTTTGTTCCCTCGAACTGGTTCGACAGGCGCAGTGTCAACAATGGGTGGGAACAGTGTATTTGTGTTTGAACTAACTGAATGAACTTGCAGGAACATGGAGAATATTGATCCGGACAAGACCCCCGGCTTTGTGCTTGAAACCATCAAGCTGTTAAACTACTGTCTGAATCAGGTAGACTCATGATTTCCCAGCACTATGCTTCAACATATATATTAGATTGTAGTATTCAAGATTAAAGTATTAAAATTGATATATGCCTGTATGTCATCTGCGTTTAGCTTCGTCTGTTTGACTAAAGGAATCAGTATTCGCTTATTTTAATACATAAACATGGTCATATTTATTTATTTACTTACTTACTTACTTACTTACTGTTGTTACCAAGGTAGAAAAATGAGTTCAGCCTTCCACTGCACACTAAGGACACTCGAGCCATTTACAAAACTCATGTAAATCTGTGTTTAAAAGGCATGGAATGAGGGTGTGGTATGTTTGGGTGTGTTCCAGATAAAGAAGAAGCCTGAGGAGCAAAGCAATCTGCAGTCAGTGGTACAGCACTGCCTGCTGCTCTGTGAAAACCTCTTTGACCCTTATCAGACATGGAGGAGACGGCAGGCAGGGTGAGCGTGTGTGTGGTGTGTGTGTGTGTGTGTGTGTGAGAAAGGGGCGGGATATTAACCCACATCAAGAATGCCAATAATAAAAATACACAAAACACAAACCATGCACACACACATATACACAGACTATATGGACCATCGTCCATCTCGCAAAACTCTGTTTCTATGTTTTTGTCCAACTCAGCATACATGAACATAACATTGGTGTGTGGTTAAGTGTGTAAATAATGTACTTGTGTGTGTGTTTAGAGAGGAGGTCAGCATGCTGGAGAGGAGCAAATATAAATTCTCCCCTCTCAGCCTGCCAGAGGAGCTACCTGCATTCTTTCATGGTACACCACATGCTCAACATTTTCACACACACACACAAACAAAAATAATACTGTATATATATCATTTGATCTAATGATATCAATGTACACACCAGACGTAGATGTTTTCAGAATTTCTGTCATTCTTGATACTGAAAGACATCATTTTGGCACAAAAAAAATGTATATTTTATCGAGCTTCCCCCATTCATCCTTTTCGATGAACACATGTAGAACCTACGTACACGTATTATGTAAAGTAATTGTGTTTTCACTGGGAGGAATTTAAAAGAAGAATCCCGAATTCTTCCAATTCAAGTAGCTTTCTGCAAAATAATATCTCTACAGGTTTGAAAAAAGTTGCTGTAAACACTGTGTACAATATTGTGTACAAACAAACAAGCATACAAACATAGTCTACAAAGAAACTCCATGTAAGCCTGAAGGGACCGATATGAGCAAACATTACCTCCTACAGCCGCAGAAGCACTTTTGCATGTCTGACGTTTCTCTAGAAATTTTGTATACTCTGCTTTTACTTTTACTATCCTTGAATGTTGTATGCATATTCAGTCCTGGCTTTGCGTGCAGACTGCCTGCAGGAGAGCGAGCGAATTCCTGATCCTCTGCTGCTCAGACTGGTGCATTTACATGGCGCCATCACCAGCGGCTGCAAAGTAAGCCTCAGTATAAACACCTCCTGTACCAGACTGCTTGATGTTGCCCAACATTTCACTGACAACGTGTGTTTGTGTGTGTGTGTGTGTGTGTATAGAAGAATGGCCTGCTCTCCATCACACCCCATGCTGTGGAGGATCTCATGTCTGTGCTGCGCTCCTGGTGCCTCCGTCCTGCCCAAGATGAGCGTAAAGACCCACAAGTGTTGCGCCTGACGCTGCGCTGCCTGACCGCTATGATCCACCTGCTGCACTGCAGCAGCCCGGCTGAAAGGCAGGTGGAGATTAAGACCGTGCTCAGCAGCTATTTCCAGCTGCTCAACTGGAACAGACCACCAGTGAGTGAGCAGGAAGACGGCCTCGCCTGGGAGGAGAGCATCATCACCCTGCAAACACACATGCTCAGTAAGGCGAAGCCTCTCATGTCCGAGCTTATCGAGCGATGATGTATTACAGCAGCACTGCAGGGCTTTTTCAGTGTCTGATTACGGTATCGGACTAGTATTATGTTCATTTCACTGTAGTATCTGATTATCCAAAATCTTCAAACCATGACAAAAGAACACATATCTAGCGATACTTTAGACTTCTTTAGATTTCAAGACTGACTTGAGTTTATAATGACAATTCAGCTGTTTACTTTGTCTATTCAGGGCTGCTCCACCCTGCAGACTCACTTCCGTACTGCCCTGAAAAAAAAAAATCAGATAATAATTCACTGATCCCCGTTTCTTGTAATTTAGGGTCATTTTCTGTAGAGAATTGTAGAGAAATAGAGAAGTGAATTTAAACAGATGTTCCTTTGTCCGCCTTTCAATCTGATCACTTCTCCAATGACACTTCACACTGTTTCCTCTTTATTACTGTACGCTGTAGTGTGAACACAGATCATAGCAAAGATCTCTTGTAATTTCTAAAACCAGTGTTGAGTGCAAAATTCTCTGATGGTGATGGTGTTTGTGGTCCCTTTTTGTACATGTGAACCGTCTTACAGCATGATGCTGCCACCACCATGCTTCACCATTGGTATGGTGTTTTTGGGGGGATAAGTTTGTTAGAGGTTTTTATGAAGTATCGTTTACCACAATACATTTTGCCATGTGGTTTAGGGTGAATTTATGTGTGCTGGGATTTATTTATTTTTGTCACAATACCCCCTAAGCCCATCCATGTGAAGAATATGTGCATGAAATGAACAGCACAGAATCCAGATGTTCCTGCATTGTCTTTAATGTTACTGAATGTCTCTCTGCATCCTCGCTGATAAATTTTCTTTTAGTCTTTAAATCTTTTCTGTTTGTTTTTCAGTTGAATTCTGTTGGTCGCTATACCTCATTAATGGTGGGAAAAAAAAGACCGGACTTTTTAAATTCGCTGTAAAATGTAGACAACTAAAAATCAACACTGAAAGATTTCTGTCTCACCCTAGCATCAGGGCAGGATTTGTGTTTCAGAGATACGGCTTGGAAGCGAACCCTGAAGAGAAAGGCTGTATTTGGTTACAGTTTGAGTTTCAAAACAGAGCGCTTTAGCAAACGTGCACCAAAACTGTGCACTTGAGTTTTAATACTAGTTCATATTAGTGCATGGCTGTGAATGTTCTTTCTAACAGTGCCCTCTCGTGTAGACGCCATCCCGGAGATCCTGCAGTGTCCCGACCGACCCGTGCTGCAGGCCATTTTTCTGAACAATAACTGCTTCGAGCACATACTCCGGCTCATCCAGAACAGCAAGGTCAGTGTACGCACTACAACGCGCTCACGATGTGCTCGACAAAATATTGTGCTGTGGGCAAAACTCAGGGATCACATGTTCAGGGCCAGGCTAGAAATACACAACTGGGAAATATTAAATATTATGTCTTCACCAAGTTGCTAATACTTTAGGTAGCATTTTTACTGTCTGTCTCGCTGTCTGTCTGTCTGTCTGTCTACACTTGAGTGCCACTAAGACAAAAATACAGACAATTTTATACCAAGAGCTTTAGGTGAGATTTCATATAAGATCATGAAGAAAGAGTTAATAGGAAAGACAATTTAAAGGCTATGCCTCCCTCCCTCACTTTCTTAACATGTTATAAATATCCTCATTATAACCCTCGTGCTCACATTTGTATTTTATAACTAACGCCAAGCTCTTATATATCCTCTGAACTGATTTTTGGATCATCTCCACATTTGCATTGAGTCATATTTAACTGTCAGTCAACAAACACAGCATCAATTTAACTTGCACAATATATACAGATAGATTAAATGTATAATAGGGTTGCGCATTAGAAGAGAAACAGACAGGGAGAAAGGGATCAAGAGAGAAGGTTGCAATTTCTTTTAAGGATTTCGACAGTATCGTTTTGAAACTTGGATAGTCATGTGGTAATGTTCTAAACTCAGGATTAGGAAGAGTTTCTTTTTTTTTTTATCTGTTATGTGCATCTCTGTCGCTATTCGTGTGTTTTTTTTTGTTTTTTTTTTAAAAACAGTGGCTACTGCTGAACATGTTTCTGACGTCTGTGTTTATTATGTGTTTTTCATATTTGTGTGTGTGTCTGTGTTTGTCTCTGTGTGTGTGTGTGTGCTTGTGTGCGCACACTGCAGCTCTATCAAAGCAGCAGGGGTAATACAGAGTATGAGGCACAGTGTGACCTCACCATGCGTTTGCTCACAGAAGCTAAAGTGGAGCAGGTACTTTCCCCAGAGGGCCCGTCCACAGGAAACTCACCCTCCTTATTATACACACACACGCACACACACACCCAAGCATACAGTTGGCTCACACTTTTTTCCTTATCAACAAATATCTTTGTGCATGCGGTCCTGTTGCACACTCAAACCTGCAAACATGCACACAGGAAAAACAAGAAATGGAGTCTTGTTTTTTCGTCCTTTGTTTATCTATGAAGGGAGAGTTTACTGTTGACGATCGTTTGTGCTCGGGTGCATGGGTTTACTTTTGGTGTGAACGTGCTTGTGTACGTGTTAACTAGATATTTCGGTGTGTATATTTGCCTGCAAAGAGTTATGGGTTTGTTGCATGTGCTTTCTTTTGTAACTTAGTTTGTGTGTAGAGACGGGGTATGTGATGGCTGATTGGTGGTGGAAATACAGAAATGTTGACTCGTCGTTTGTGTGTGTGTGTGTGTGTGTGTGTGTGTGTGTGTGTGTGTGTGAGTGCTTGTTTGCATGTGTGGGGGTTGGCACATACATTTATCTGGGGCAGTGGTGGCTCAATGGTTAATGCTCTGGTTTGTGAATCAGGGTTCAAGCCCCAGCACTGCCATACTGCCACTGTTGGGCCCTTGAGCACGGCCCTTAACCCTCACTGTTCCAAGGTCAATGTATCATGTCTGACCCCAACCTTCAAGGTTGGAATATGTGAAGAAAGAATCTCACTGTGCTGTAATGTATATGTGACAAATGAAAGGCTGCTATTTAGCTCTAAATGGGGAACAATGTATGATGTTTTTGCCTCATTTATCAAACTGGATATTAAAAAGAGCATGTGAACAAGGGCTCTGGTTCATTACGAACATTTTTAGATCTCACGTGAACCTTAACTGATCGGCTTTGAATCATTAATGAAGGCCAGGCAGGTTTATTTATCTAACATGTTTTATAAACAGAGGCAAAGCAAAGTTTTTCACAAAGCTAAACACAGAACGAATGATAAGGAGGAAATAAAGTAACAAAATTAGTAACTAACGTTTTACTTACTCAGGATAAAAAGTCATTGAGATTAAATCTATTTTACAAGCTCGACCAACTGGACAAGACGAGGCCTTTATTTTGTCACATATATTACAATGAAAATCTTTTGGAAGTTGGGCTCAGACATAATGCAGCTCTCCTGGAGCAAAGAGGATTAAGGGCCTTGTTCAAGCAGCAGCATGGCAGTGCTTGGGCTCGAACCCCAATCCCCCAATCAACAACTCAGAGCGTTAATCGCGTGAGCCACCACTCTCACAGGAAGTGTGTAAATAAGACAAACAAGTCGTCTGTACAACAGGAGGAAGATTATCCCAACTGCTGCATTACTGGAGGCAGTCTTTTACCTTTCAGGAGTCATTTTATTGTTTTATTGTTTTCAGCTCTGTTTCTGCTTTGCATTTTTTGGTGTTTGTGGGCATCACTAAATGTAAAGCTAAGGCAAGCTATGAATGTATTTTAAGAAAATTGTGTTGAGTAAATTGACTGGAATTTTTAGTACTGATTGGCCTGCAAAAATTTTAATACTGCTAATAATCTGGGAAATTGGGCCCACAGTGAAAACTAGAATTTCTTTTAACCAAATAGCAGAAATCCCCTGTGTTTATATGTACACTAGATTTCCAAAAGATCAGATGCATATACACGCAGGTGTAGCTGTGTTCATTGGCCATTTTATGACGACGTTGTTCCTCTGTTGCTGTGCATTTCATACGAATATCGCATAAGTGTATCCGTCAGCGGAAAGATTACACCACAGGACCTTTTCTGAGTGGTGACATGACCTGGTAGTGATATGGTGAGGTGTATGAGTGTAACAGTCACATCAGACTTGCTGGGCTACAGTCAGTAATTCATTGTAATCAGGAAGGTGTATGTAATAAACTGGGAGCTCGGCTCATGTGTGTGTGCTTGTAGGTCTGGGAAAAAGGTTCTGACTGCATTACAGTGCATGCCATTGGAGTCCTTACTGCCATCATGAGCAACTCGCCATCTGCCAAGGTATGTGTGCTGTTAGTCTTCCCCATGCACACACACACACACACACACACACACACACACACACACACACACACACACACACACACACAAAGTGACTTTATCCATACATCAGTTCCACCTTTCTTTTCTGCCTTTGTAGTTTTGTAACTCTTGTAGTCATTTAGCTCTCTGACCTTTTTCATCATTATTAAAGTGCTGATATTTGAAAGGCTTTGAAAGCTCGGTAAACAAACAGAGGAGAAATAGCTGTAGATTATCTTACGCACATTGTTTAAATGAACGATATGAAACCAAAGTATGGCGCCAGGATTTTCTTAATGGTTTAATATGGTTTCATTTCTGTCAGCAGTTTTATGTTTATGCTTTTGTAAAACCACAGTGTTCTTGTATTTTGTGTTATGAAGTTCTAATTAGGTTACGAGAGTGTTTTTTTTTGTCTGCTTTCCTCTGCAGGAGGTCTTTAAGGAGCGCATAGGATATTCACAGCTCTTTGATGTTTTAAAAAGTCAAGGGCAGCCGACCAAACGGCTCCTCCAGGAGCTCATGAACATGGTACTTGAACTCATTCACTGTTCAGCTGAAATTTTGAATGTGACCTTGATATGATTATGAACTGAATATATCTCACATGTCTACTTTTGTTTCCACCTTTTAAATCTTTTTTCGTTTCTCTACTCATGCTGTCTCTTTCTCACTCTCTCTTTCCTTCTCACATGCCCTCTATCCTGTCATATCTCCCTGCACGTCTGCAGGCTGTAGAAGGCGAGCACTGCCAGGCTGTCCCGCTGGGAATCAGTAACGAGCAGCCCCTGCTCCTGCTTCTGCAGTGGCTTCCTGAGCTAGGCTCTCGCTCTCTGCAGCTGCTGGTGTGTGAATGGCTGTTGGCCGTGTGCCGCGGTTCTTTGGCGTGCCGCTCTGTGGCCGTGGAAGCCGGTTTGGTTGACGCCGTTCTGGATGTGCTGAAACAGGGGTCAGAGCGGCTTGAGCGCCAATGCGCAGACGCTCTACTGGGCCT
This sequence comes from Tachysurus vachellii, assembly GCF_030014155.1. NCBI lineage: Eukaryota > Metazoa > Chordata > Actinopteri > Siluriformes > Bagridae > Tachysurus > Tachysurus vachellii. Next base: position 21,615,499 of record NC_083464.1, on the reverse strand, counting down.
GGTGCAGGAGCTTGGCTCACTCTCACTGCGCCCTCATCACCTGAAGAGCCTCTTGAGCCTCTTGTGCACAAAGTCAGGTTCAACACCTCATCCTTACTGCACTCGCACCATACGGGCACTTGCTGCAATGGCTGCCCACACCCACACGGGCAGCAGCGCTCTGCAATACTTTGACCTCACACCGCCCATGGCTGGTATCATGGTGCCCACTATAAACCGCTGGCCGGGTAACAGCTTTGCCTTTCACGCCTGGCTGTGCCTCAACAACAACTTCCCTCCTCCAGTGCAGCAACACCACTCTGAATCGCATGCCACCATCCCTGAAAATACGCTCCGCATGACCAAGGGCCCTCGCCGCAAACAGCTCTACAGGTGGATTTGTTTTTCTACCCAAATACATTACATGTGTTATTATAGCGCATTTCTTTATGCACAGTGAATTATAACATATCACAGTGAATTATAACATATCAATGTTCATGGTTACTAATCTAAATAAAAGACTATCTGTATCCTTGTTGAGTACCTATGGCACAGGAATTTATAAAGAAATGTCTTGTCTGTATATGTAATGTGAGTCATAAAACACTTAATGCAATGTTTAATTGATTCTCCTAGCTTCTTCACGGCAAGTGGAACAGGGTTCGAGGCTTTCTTCACCATGGAGGGAGTGCTGGTGGTGGCTGTGTGCACCAAGAAGGAGTACATGGCTGTTTCACTGCCAGAGATGCCCCTCAACGATGGTGCCTGGGTGAGTGAAGTCGACGCTACGTACCCCACACCCACACAAATATGCATGGCTAGTGCATGTAAGGTGTAAAATTTCTAAAATATTCTGTCTTTTTTTTTTCTGCAGCACTCTTTAGCGATAGTGCACATTTCAGGTCGAAGACCTTTCGGACAGAACCTTGTCACGATCTATGTGGACGGAAACTTGTGTAAGACAGCACAGCTGCGCTTCCCGACACTCAGTGAGGTAAGGAGGACAAAATAAGGTGCAGAATCCTAAAAACACACTGACTTGGGATGGCCTCAACCGTTTGTTTTAGACATGTAATTTACTAGGACTAACATACTCACACTATATATAAATAAAATGAACTGTCTTATGATGCAATATGTGAATCTAAATTACTATCTCCACATTCCAGCCTTTTACATCCTGTTGTATTGGTTCAGCGGGTCACCGCACCACCACTACTACCACCTCGCCGACTCTGACTCCCCCGGTACACTCATCTGAGCTGGCGTTCTCTATGTCTGCCGGTCCTCCGGCTCTCACCCGCTCTCAGTCTTTCCCAGCTTCGTTTGCTGCAGGAGGGGGAGGGCGCTGGGGTTCAGTAAGGGATGTCCCTGTCTACACCATTCCTGCAGGACTACAGGATACAGAGTGGGGCTCACCCTCATCACTGGATGGCCTGCTGGGCACCGCCTTCATATGTCACGAAGCTCTGCAGCCTGCACAGACACGCACACTCTATATGGCTGGTGAGAGTCTCACACACACACACACACAAACGTCCACATATGTGAACAATAGCAATATAATAAAGAGCATACAAGACTTGTAAAGAAATGACGTGACACACCCACATATGCACATGTTGACATTCTCACACACAAGCAACACTGTTTGCTAAACAAAATTAGGCAGAAAATGAAGAAATAATTGCACCACCACAGCATGTTATCAATTAAATTTAAACCGTACGAATGTCAAAATGGTGCATCGCTTGTGTATATGATACTTTAGTGAGCTCTGCTCTGATTTTCTGACTGCAGGTCCCAATAGTGTGCCCTTGTTTAAGGCGGATGGAGAAATCTCAGAGCTCTGCAGTAAACTCCTGCTGTACTATACACCTCAGGTAGGAACAGCCTCATCTCTTCGGTACTGACCTTGTTACTAACAAATTGAGATTGTGACACAGTGTATTCACGGTTTGTGCATGCATACAGCACCTGTTATTATTTTACATCTGAACATAATATGAAGTTCAACAACCATTCGCACTGTGACGTGGTCTATTTTCCTAGAACAGTGCATCTATGTTTTATTTCTCTTATTGCCAATTGGCCAATAATTGCACATTTCTTTTCATTTAAATATGCTGTTTAGAAACACATTGTTATATTTGATATATAAGACATGTTATACACCTAAGACATGTTTAAATTCTCTCACCAGGGTTGTTTTTGTTTCTCTTGAAGTCAATAAGACACAAAAGCACATCATGTCATGTTACTTAAAAGCAAGAACGTGCAAAGTCCTCTGTCCTAAGAACATACTGAATGTCACAAGGCTTTGACATCAGAGACGTCAACACGTCTTCAACGTCTTTTTAAAGAAGCCATTTGAATGATTAGTCAGGAAATGAGCTGTTTGTATAAAAACTGATAACATGTGCACTTTAAGTCTTGTGCTGCGTATAGAACGTTAATCATCATGTGACCAGTCAAATAAAAAATATTCTGCAGCACTCTGAAAAGTGAAGTATTTTAAAAGTGTGTTCTGTTTTGTGTTTTGTGTTTTGCAGGCCTTCAAAAACCAGATCTGTCTGGATCTTTCTCCCAACCATATGTATGATGGCAGACTAACCGGACACAGGGTCGTCAACTGGGACATCAAGGTTCAAACGCTTTACTGTTCACATGGCAGCATTTAGGAGTCTGCATAGTGATTTGTCAGCTTAAAGCAAAACACCGTACAAGAGAGCGTGCATCATGTATTTTAGTATTTTCTAACCCTGCCCCTGGTTGTGTTTGTGTAGGATGTGCTGAACTGCGTGGGTGGAATGGGCGCATTGTTGCCCCTGCTTGAGCAGGTCTGTGTGCTGGAGCAGGGTGAGGCTGCTGGGCAGGAGACCTCTGACTTACTGGGACCAGATCTGACCTCTTCCAGGGGTCCGGCAGGCATGCTGCTCCCTCTGGGAAAATCCTGTGGTTAGTAATAGTGCAGAATTAAAGTGGATCAAAAAAGAAATAAAATAAATTGGAATAGTTAAGACAGTGTTCAGCTTCTTCAAGAGTGCAATTGGCTAAGAGTTAGCGTCTTTAGAAACACTTAAATCGTTTCACGGACACACTGAAGAATCACTAAACAGTGTTCAGATCTCTAACAGTTCATTTACACAGTGAGCCACGATGACAAACAGACAAATAGACTATCTCTGCACATTCAGTAGTACTTTCTCAACGCATGGTATTCATCCATGTGATGTTTTTATGAGCTTTCAATGGAAATGATATACAGTTCCTGCTCTGATCTAACAATAGATTTTTTTTCTCTCTCCTTCACTCCTTCAGAGGGCCGTTTGGAAAGGAACAGCGTTGCCGCATTCCTCCTTATGGTTAGAAACATGCTGCGCAATCACCCAGTCAATCAAGAGGGTCTTCTCCAGTGCCATGGTCCACCTATTATAGGAGCCATGCTAAGCAAGGTAGCAAACGCTCCCACTACAATACCTCAGGAAATATTATCCCTGCACATATAGGCATTTTCTCCTTAGTGTATAACATGCATGGTTATTTATACTACAGCACTGTTGAATTCTCGATTCTGATCCCGAATAGTAAGTGTTCATTAATTTTCTGTAACAGCATGGCTTCAACAGCTGACAGTAGTGTTGTACAGAGATTCGTATAGCAGACGCTGCATATGTAATTTTAACCTAGTAATTGGCTGAAGTTTGTTCAAGGTGATAACAGGCAGTAACAAGCAAGGCATCTTAGACAGAGGACAAACACACATCTGTTTGACATTCGACATTTCGACATCATTTGGCAGATGCCCTTATCCAGAGCGACTTACATTATCTCATTTTTGTACAACTGAGCAATAGAGAGTTAAGGGCCTTGCTCAGGGGCTCAACAGTGGCAGCTCGGTGGGCCTGGGATCGAACTCCCAACATTCCGATTGGTAGCCCAACACCTTAACCACTAGGCTACCACATGCCCCATGTATGGAGAACAAGGTATTTCTAGGACTGCACACGTCACTACGTGTGCATTTGTATGCACACCCTGTGACAGATGTTGTAGATCAGGTGGTATTGAGAAGAGGTCTGTGGCTTTAAATACGACTCCTATACTGTATGTTCATTGATGTCTAAAAAGCTTGCTTCAGCCAACACGTCACTATGCCACAACAAACAGGTTTCATATTCTGCCAGACTCACACATTACTGTTCACTTTGTTTCTGTCTCACTTTCACTGTCTCTCTGTGTCAGGTACCCAGCACGATGATGGATATGAGTGTGTTGATGGCATGCCAGCTGCTGCTGGAGCAGGTCTCCAGTGAGGGCAACACCACTCTGCTGTCTCAGCTCTACCAGCATCTCCTGTTTGATTTCCGCATCTGGGGGCACAGTCACTTTGCAGTCTGCCTCGGTAAATGCAGATGTTACGGGCCAGTTCCACTAATGACTGTGTTCTGAGAAAATCTGATCATAACACAATACACAAAAAAGCTCCTAAATAGTCATATTGATATTTTTGTATTGTTTTATGTCAATTAGTTTCGATCTGCAGGTAAAACCTCAAAAGAGCTGATTTAGTTAAAGTGTTAAGCAGAAGGTCATGAGCTATAAAGTGTTGCTGTGTGTGCGTGTGTGTCTAGGTCACGTGCAGTATTTGTCCTCTATCTTGAAGGAGGGCAAACAGAGAACACGCAGGAAGTATGGGGTTCAGTACATCCTGGACTCCATTCGCTCACACTACAGGTAATATCAGCAAAATACAATAAAGCACTGCTATAAAAGATAGACTGTAAAAGAGGACTCACAGAGTGTGTGTGTGTGTAGTGTGGAGAAGGATGGCAGTGCTCTGTCAGATGAGAGGAAGACAGTACAGACATCACTTTTTGAGCTACTGAAAGATTTCCTGCTGAAGTCTTCCACTACGAAGGAATTGCACAGTATTCTGGCGTACACTGAAGTAGTGCAGGACCAGCAGCAGGTAACACACTCACTCTGACTCTGACTCTGACTCGGTCACTGTTTTCGCACTGTTCTCTTCTATTTTATTCACAATAAGTCTATTCTATATTGTGCTGTTTTACTGTGTTCTTTTCCATTTGATTTAATTCTTTCATTTTCTGTTGTCCTGACCTATTCAATTCTATGCTAAGAATATGGCATAGCTAATATATTCTATATAGAGCGAATATAACTGCACTCATTCATATACAGTACGATCACATTCAGTTATATTCTATTCTGCTCGACCGCATTGTATCCTCTTGTGTTCGGTTCTGTTCGAATCTACTGTATTCTGTTCTAATCTGTTATATTCTGTACATTTTACACATTTCTGTTTTTTTCCAGTCTAGTCTATTCTGTTCTGTTCGGTTCCATTATATTCACTTGGAATGTGTTTTGCTCTGTTCTGTTATGTGTTCTGTTCTGTTCCGTTTTATAAATTTCTATTAAATTTCTGTTTTGCTTTTTTCTGTTTTGTTTGGTTTTCTATTCTACTCCATTCTGTTCAATTCTATTCGGGTATGTTCTGTTCAGTTCTGTCTATCTTGTTTTTTTTGTGTTAACAGCCATGACACTCATGTCATGTCATATTTATTTATATATATATATATATATATATATATATATATATATATATATATATATATATATATATATATATATATATGACATGAGTCTATGCATCTATGGAAAATTAATATATATATATATATATATATATATATATATATATATATATATATATATATATATATATATATATTTATTAATTTTCCATAGATGCATAGATAGAGTTTATTTATTTATGACATTTATATCACACGTTTCTGTCTATCTCTCTCTTTCTCCCTCACAGTCTTAACCACTTCCGTTTTCGTTAGCCACAAAAAAAATGTTTGTTTAATTATAAAAGTGCTTGCTCTCTATCTCTCTCCCATTTCCTCTCTCTCTCTCTCTCTCTCTCTCTCTCTCTCTCTCTCTCTCTCTCTCTCTGGCTGTGTACAGGCGATCATGCTGTTGGATGTTTTGTATACTGTGCTAAGGAGCAGTCCTCAGGCTCTGTCTGTGCTGCCGGACTGGGGGGTGGAGCAGCTCTACTGTCTGCTGCTGAAGCCCAGCTTTAATGATGATGCACGTGAACGAGTGTTCAGGGTGAGCACATCCATCGCTTTTCCTTTTTGTTTATCCAGTGTGTGTATATTCAAAACTGCATACTGATTCTCCATGCTGCTCTGAAGATCATGTACAAAGTACTGAAGAGCGAGCGAGTCCCAGAGCGTAACAAACAGCGTGTCAAGCTGCGAGAACCCACATATCTGGGACTGATCTGCTTCCTGGAGGACGTCCCAGTCACGATGACAATCATCCGCTGCCTGTACGAGCAGGTGCTGGCTACAGGTAAACAGCTGGTGAGAAGTAGGACAACGAAAGGTACAACATGGTTATGAACTTCTGGTTCAAATGTAGGTCTGTGTGTGTGTGTGTATGTGCTGCAGATCCCTCACCCAGCTTCAGAGACCTTTTGGCAGTTGTGTACCTGTCTCATCGAGCTGATCTCTCTGTTCGACTGGATATATGTCGCAAGGTAAGTTGCTACAAAGAAGAAATAAGAAAGACATGAAACTTGCAGAGGTTTCAGTCCAAAGGGCAAAATTGGAATCTTATTTGTGGTTATGGATTACGAGAAATCACAAAATCATTGATTGGTTGTTTTATCTGAACATTTTAAAGGAATACTACATCATGTTGTCAACATTATCATCCCTTATCTGTAGTATCCGGGTAATTACCATGGATCCTGTAGTTTGGCATGTTTCTCTGTTCTGAAAAAAGAATGTTTAATCAAAACAAGCCCTGGTCAGGAAACTGAACATAGAGGTATCACTTCCCAGCGATGGTGTAACTCTCATAGCCACAAGCACTCCAGTCTGTTTTGTATTGAGATCATGTGATTTGCCTTTGTTTTGGTTCTAGCCCTCTCTCATCCCTAGTCCGGTCATTGGTATGTTTCCCAATTGTATCCAGGTATTCACTTTCAAGCTTGTAATCAGTTTGGCCTATTAGACCTAGTTGTTTCTATCTGATGTTCAAAGTATTATCATTCATTTCCCCATGAGCCTTGTAGTTGAAGTTCTGTGTTCCTGTTTGCCAGGTTTTCACCCTTGCTCATTTTCATTATTTATTTGCCAATGCATTTTCCGTGTTTAAGGTAGTCTGCTTGTTCTCTGAGAACAGAAGCGTTGTACAGAATCATGATAACTACAGTACGTGATTTTTTCATGAATGTTGAAAATTGAGATGAAATTGTGCCAAAGCATCAGAATTCATGTCCATGGTCATTTTTAAATACACAAATGCATTAACTAGAGATTTGTTTCTAAAGTGCTGTAGAATTCTTTAAAAAAAAATGAATGGTGTATGAATATAGTTTAGGTTTAGAGATATTGGTGATAACAGTATAACCTGATGTTTTTCCCTCCACCTGTAACCACTTGCAGCTTTTCTACTTGATCTACTCCAACGACGACTACGTTAAACAGCTGGCCCGTCAGCCTGGCTGGCAGGACGTTCTCACTAAACTCTATGTCAAAGAGTCCTATGAGTCTCGTACTACTAGTGTATCCAGTCCTCACCCCTCCCTGGAGCCTATACCCACCAGACCCCTTCTCCGAAGGGATGACAGCGTGGACGGCCCTCGCTCTGACATCTTCATCCCTTACAGCTCCCAGCGTGAGGAGGCAGAAGAAGACGAGGACGATGAAGAGGAAGAAGCATCTCGGGATATTACAGAGACTTTTATGGGATTGTCTCTATCTCCACCTGTTGGAGGTCAACTGAAAAGCTTCAGTGACTCGATGAACTTCAAGTCTTTTGACTCAGTGGAACAGGGAAGCCGCTCGTCATCGCTGTCCAACACAGTGGACGTGCCATCCACACAGCTGCTGGAGGAAGTGGATGAGGGGCTCTATCAGCCTATGTCACCCTTAGGTACCTCTCCTGATCTGGAGCTGGGAGGGCAAAGAGGACCTCAGACTCCAGACACTCCGTCTTCTATAGAATATAATAAGCCCTTTCTTGGGCTCAGAGCACGCAAGAGTTCCAGCTTGTCTAATGTGTTGGATGACACCATCTACTCCACTGAGCCTCCAACCGCTGACACCATCTCCAACAACTCCAACCCACAGGTACAGCACCGACAGCCATAAGTGATATAAACGTGTTTGTTTCGCTTATGTTATTAAGCTGCCACATTTTACCTTAATCATTTTTCAGACAACAGAAACATAGGACCGGGTAAACATACTGGAGTTTACTTTGTACTTAAACACTCAACACTTCTTTTCTCTTTTTTGGCTCTCTATCTCTCTTCAGCAGGCCCCAGAGGAGGAGTTGTGCAACTTGCTGACTAACATTGTGTTCCAAGTTCTGTGGACTGGCACAGATGGTACAGAGGATGCGGTGTGGCGAGAGAGAGGGCAGGTTTTCTCAGCCCTCACCAAACTGGGCTCTTCCTGGCAGCTTGTACGCCACCCGGATGATATCAAGCGCAAGTGAGAAACATGAATTTCACCTCTGTCGAATTACTGGCATACCACTGGGGTGTGTCCTATGTGTGATGTGTGAAATCCTATGAAATGTTTTGACATAACAATCACAGAGTAGCTCAAAACTCTGACTGATAAGAAACATCTGTTGCAACTAGTCATACACAACATGTTACAGCTGGAAGGTAGGATAAAGCAGTTAGGCTTCCAGGTCAAACATAATGAATGTCCAGGCTTTGTCCTGACACGTTGTAATGTTTATTTATATTAAAAATGTTTATTTTATATGTATATGTTTGTGTGTGTGTGTGTGTGTGTGTGTGTGTGTGTACACATCATTGGTCTGAATAAATGCATGTCGTTTTTGGCATAATTTATTTATTTTCACTTATAATGTGCACAATACTGTGCTTGCTTATAGGGTTAAGTTAGTCGATATGTTAACATAATGATACGAAAAAATCTACATGTTTATAATGTTGTGTATTCTTACATTATAGTAGATATAAAAATCATACTCTCTCTCTCTCTCTCTCTCTCTCTCTCTCTTTCTCTCTCTCTTTCTCTCTTTTGTTTTTTTCTTCTTGTGAATTTAATAATACAAAAATGCACGTCACGATGTTGAGAAACAAAGCACAAATTACATTCTCTTGACAGAAAACTTTATCTCTTTAAATCTGTTTATGCATTACATCTGCCGTAGAAGCCCACGTAAGATGTTACTATAGAAACGAGAGTGCTGTGGTTTAAAAAGAAAAAAAAAATGACATAAGACTGTGTTCTTTGCTTCCATGGATATCGATTCATTTAATTCTACTGTATATTGACTCTATGTTTGTGTTTCAGTCTTTTGGAGATGATGCTGGAGTCATCTCTTTCAGACCTGCGGGACTCAATGGGCTTGTCTTTGCCTCATATTCCCTCCTTGCTTCGCCTCCTCAGACTGCTACAGGATTTCCTGTTTGCAGAAGGCACTGACAATCAAACTCTGTGGAGTGAAAAGGTACAGGATACGAGTATAAGCGTCCCACTGTTTTCCGCCTGTCATACTTACATACATGATAAAACATTTTAATAGCAATCATAGAAATTTGTCTCTGTCAGAAAGTGAAATCTGTTTTTATGCCAATTTTGAAACTTCAACTAAATTGATCCGATCAGAAACATAATGTGAGTACAGTATATTATAGCTGCACTATTTTATCATGCACCTATACACACATCCTGTATATCCACACACCCATACATCGTTTGAGTAGTGTGTCTTCTCTGGTCTGTAAGCATTGTTGTGTGTGTGTGTGTGTGTGTGTGTGTGTGTGTGTGTGTGTGTGTGTGTGTGTGTGTGTGTGTGTGTGTGTGTGTGTGTGTGTGTGTGTGTGTGTGTGTGTGTGTGTGTGTGTGTGTGTGTGTGTGTGTGTGTGTTTTCAGATCTTTGAAGGAGTGGTGAATCTGCTCGACAGGCTGCAGGCATGGCACACCACTTCTTCAACAGCCGGCGCTACAGAGCTCAAACGGATGGCCCAGATTGGCTTGTGGATCATTACAGGATACATACAGCAGCAGAACACACAGGTACACGCACAGGTACTCAATTTATAAACTCAATTTGTAAAGTAAGAACTTATGTGAAGAACTATCATCAGGAAACAGCAGCTATTTCCTGTTATTATAAGCAATCTTTTATCAGTCTTACAGTTGCTTTAAATTCATGGCAGTATTATAGCTTATTTAATTTGTGGATGGTGATATTTAATTTACTATTTAGTATTCACATTATTTCTGTTCTATCTCTAAAAAACTGTCTTAAGGATTTAGTTCAATGAATTTGTTTCAGAGCAGTCTGTTTTTCTTCCGTCAAAATATTTGGAACAGGTCAAAAAAATAGGAACAACTATTTAAACAGAGAAAAAAATCCCAATCAGTAGGAAATATTTCCATTCACAAGAGCTAAGCAAATGCAACGTGAAGAAAAAAGAAGAAAGAAAGCTCAAAAATTAAAATAACAGCCACAGCTACACAGGTCTAGTAACATCACAGACCAAAGGAAAAGCATGCCAAAGGTGAAGGTGTTCAGTTTCAGGGGTTGAGGTCAGAACAGCATTCGAGTTCTTCTAACCTTTCCAGATCGCATCTTCTTTGACTTGGCCTTGTGCTGGAACAGGTTTGAGACCTTTTAGGTCCAGTAAAGAGGAATTGTAATGCTATACCATGTTGTACAGTTGTGTGATTCTACAACAGTTTGGGGAAGAAGTGCATACAGGAAGGACGGTCAGGTGTCCATCCTTAAGCATCTATATATATTAAATCCTTACACTACATTTGTACAGTCCTATCAGGACAAAAAGTATGTGTGGTCATGAAGTAGCATATTGCACATTAAGTACAAAAATTATGAACATAATATGGAATGTAATACACATACAGTACAAAGGATGTTCAGAGGCAGAGTCTGATATGATCAGTGAAAATGAGATGCATTGTACATAAGCGAGGGCAATTCATGAATGTTTATTCTGCATCTGCACTGGTTGTTTACACAGGTGTGTGAGATGGCGTGTGTGAAGCTACACAGTCTGCTACAGACGGTGTTGTGTCTCTCATGGGAGGAGGTGTGTTTCCTGTTGGGTCGTCTGGGAGCCACTCTGTGGCCTGCAGAAGGCATGTCTCTGACTCTTGGTACAGCAGGCATGGAGGCAGTGCTGAGGCCTCTGGTGCCTGTGGTCCGCACACTTCTGGACCAGCACGCTGACCCCACAAAGCTGCAGCAGCTTCTGCCCAGTCTTCCCCCTACCAATGGTAGTGCCACCTTCGCCCAGGACCTGCTGTCCTACTGCAACACAGTCGAGTGGCAGCTCTTCTACTGCAATCATGTGAGTAAAAAGACTGAAACGACCTTACAGTCTCAGTAATGCGTTAAAGCACAGCGTGACATCCAGAATGACAATTACATTCAGCAACGTATTACAGCGGGTAGAATCTAAAAATAATAAATGCTGTTTTTCTGGATAAAAAGCTATCCAACCAGGACAGAATAAAACATGACAGTGCATGCTGTTCAACATCGGGGTGGTGTTATGCCCTTACTACCTCAAAGTTGATTATTTTCCAGTATTGGCATGACTCAAAGTATTTCATTCCCTTTACGCCACAGCAATATGAATTTAATTGTAATACTTATTAATGAACTTATTAATGAGTTTATCGTTACATTTTTGGTATGAAGTGGAAGTGTACACAAGACACGCTAGTGCTGTATACAGATTTTCTCTCTTAAAGATGGATATATTGCAGCTGGCCGAGCACGTGTTACCGAGAAGCCGTCCGTCCTGAACAGTTTCCTGTGGAATTAATATTTCCTTAAAGAAAACTTCACAATATGAACTACTGTAAAAAAATTTTTTGCCCTGCCATGTGCTGTCAATAATACGTTACTATAAAAATGAGAATGTTTAAAATATGATTTGAAGTACATTCAGAAAAATGACTCAACTGTTAATTCATTCGATTCAGAGTTCAACACCACTATGGCATAATTATGTGTATATTATCAGGACTGTACTACAACTCTATGGATCAAATGGGCGATTTAACTGGGCAAATAATGCACACAGCAGCACTGCATTTCTTTTAAGACGAGGATTCTGATCCTGTCTGCGATATGAGTCCATATTTAGACCAGTTTGAGATGAAAGCAGTCTGCATTGCCAAAGCAAGGCAGATAGGAAGGTGTGATTTATTTGCGGCATCTCCCAGCTGCAAAATAAATCTTGGGTGTAGATTAAACAGATGTCTACCTCGCTGGCTCTGGAGAGACTTCATGGAGCAGAATATGACAAGACAGTCATTAATCTGCTCGGGTTGTATATACAAATCACAGACTACATTATCATTCCATGCCTGAATGTGTGTGTGTATGTGTGGCACAGATATATCTATGCATGTGCAGGTTATGTTCAGCTCTTTGTATCTGTGTATGTACACAATGTATGTCCATATTTCTAGACATTTCAATGAACTGTAAGCTAATCTGTGTTTTTTCTTCTTCTTTCCATTTCCAGGTCAGACCCACCATGCAGCAGTATGAGCTGGACACTTTTGGGAAAAGTCACGACTTACTGTCCAATTTTTGGAACTCCTGTTTTGATGATCTGATGAGCACCGCTGAAAAGAAGCACAGGGAAAAAGCAGATTGCAAGGCCAAGTTTCAGGTTTCTGTCTAGTCTTGATGATGTGCTTTGTGTTAATGAAGGAAACAGATTTGACTACCATTCTGTTTTAACTCCTGCTTATCACTGGTAATTGTGTGTGTGTGTGTGTGTGTGTGTGTGTGTGTGTGTGTGTGTGTGTGGGTTTTCAGGAGTTGATTGTAGATCCATACCTGAAGCGTGTACGCATTGAAAACAGTCGCTACATGAGCGGACAGAAGCTAAATAACAGCCAGCAGGAGGTGGTGTGGAAGCATTGGAAATCCCTGTGCAGGCTGCTCACCAGTGAAAGAAGAGCATGGGCAAACAGGTGTGTGTGCACGAGTAAATCCAGGGTCCTGCAAGAATTTTACATCAATTCTTACTGTTCCTGCTGTGTTTGTAGATTCATAGGATCATGAAGAGCTGATTCTGTATCACTAACAGATAAACATACAGTATAAAGACAGTACAGTAGAATTATAGAATAATAATTATAATGAAGCATAAATTGTAAATAAATCTAAATGCTATACTTTTGTACCAAATGCCTGGAATTCATTCCACTAAAAGGTAGCGTTTTTTTAATTGTTGTGTGTTTATATTTTAGGGGTCAACCAGAAGTGAAGTGGAAGCTGTCTAGTGCAGAGACGTACTCCAAGATGCGTTTAAAGCTTGTGCCCAACTACAACTTTGACTCTCACAGCGAGGCCAGTGCTCTCCGGGATAACATGGGTGTGTATCACAGTTTTTAATACACATGTATATGCACAACCACACGCAACATCCACTTCAATTACAGATGGCTTTAAATGACTGAATTTCAGTTGTATGAACTGGGATACAAACATTGTCACGGTACCAGAGAACGTAGTCAACCAGACTCGTACGCAGGATAAATGTGATCATTGGTTTATTACACAAAGTCATGAGAGAATACAAGGGTACTTAAACAAAACATATGACAAACCAAAACACTTGCACTTGGAAACTTAATAGCTAGAACAAAGACGTGATCATAATTACACATTACGTATAAACAAAACCCGAACCTGACATTACACAACGACAGGCATTGTGAGCACGTTATGAACAATGATTTTTTTTTTTTAGTTTTAGAGATAAACTCTGTTTGCTGACCTGATGTGGAACAGTTGTGATGTGACGTCTGAGTTATTTGTGTGCATTCTCTATTGTTTGTAGGAGCTGAGAGCCCTCGCAGTTCTGCCGAGCCCCTCCCACTGGCTGTAGCTAAGGAAGCTAAAGTGAGTGACATGGAAGACGACCAACTGGAGGAAGAGGACCTTGTCTTTATGGACAGCCAGTAAGCAGCTCCACTTACACACAACACCCACAACAACAAAATAATGCATATAAATAATAATAGTAATGGTAATAATAATAATGCTACATAAAGCCCAGGCATGTGCTTAGTGTCAGAGTGTTACACAGCAGCTCTGTGTGTGTGTGTGTGTGTGTGTGTGTGTGTGTGTGTGTGTGTGTGTGTGTGTGTGTGTGTGTGTGTGTGTGTGTGTGTGTGTGTGTGTGTGTGTGTGTGTGTGTGTGTGTGTGTGTGTGTGTGTGTGTGTGTGTGTGTGTGTGTGTCAGGGCGGAGGAAGTGGAAGAAGAGAGCCAAAAGGAGAAGCTTGTGCTTTCTGAGGACTGTGAGCTCATCACTATAGAGGCTGTGGTAATGGGTCGCCTCGAGGTTACAACACACCACATCTATTTCTACGATGCCAGCAGTGAGAAGGAGGAGACAGAGGAAGGTACGGACAAGACGGAAAAATCAGAATCACAATGTGGAATGTTTTTTGCTGGAAATAAAGTGTACACAGAACATTGCAGTGAGGTAAAGGTAAAAGACATACACAGGAAAAGTAGATGTGTGTGTGTGTGTGTATACACACACCCACACACAGAAGGCATATACATGTACATGTACATACATGTACAAGAGATTTTTACAGTATATTTAAACATGTAAATATAGATTTATTTCTATATAATTCTAATACATTTATATTATATTTAACTTTAACAGATGCCCAGCAATGTAACCTTTCTTACACTCGTTATTAAGGCTGTGTGTGTTGAGACAGCTATTAGCACACCGCTAGTTTGTTGTCAGAGCGAATATCATGCTAGCTAATGTTTAAGAAATTAGGTGAAACAACCTCTAATATACCATCAGTAACTAAAATTAGCATGTGATTTGAGAGAGACTTTTTTTTTTTCGTCCTTTATACCTAAATGAACTTTTCTACTAAGTCTTCTGCTGGAGTGAAGAACTTTTATTTGCGAAAACAAATTGTCTTCGAAACGTAGTGGAGACGTCAGGATAGGTTTTTCTTACTGAACAATTTGTATTGATGAGATATACAATCAGGATACATGGAATGGTTGAATGGATCAGATACAAGACACAAACGCTTCAATACACAGAATGTATATGTCAGAGTTTTAATGTTGGGTTAAATGTGTGTTGTTGCAGGGATAGGCTTCGATTTCAAGCGGACACTGAGTCAGCTGAGAGAGGTCCATCTGAGACGCTATAACCTGCGCCGCTCTGCCCTCGAGCTATTCTTTATCGACCAGGCTCACTACTTCATCAACTTCAAGAAGAAGGTGAGCTCAGTGTATGAGTCGTCGTTAGGTTGATGTTACACCTGCTGTACGACGGACACTCCTGAAGGATTTGTGTACGCTGTTCTAAGCATGTGTTTGTACGGATGCTTTTTTCTGACTACAGGTACGGAACAAAGTCTACTCCAGGATTCTCGGGCTCAGGCCACCTAATCTGTTTTACTTTGGGTCCCGCTCTCCTCAGGAACTCCTCAAAGCCTCCAATCTCACTCAGGTGTTATTCTATGCTTTATTTGACGCATTCTCTCTTCATCTGTTATAGAGTAATGACATACTCTGTTTTTAAGAATTTGAACAATTATTTTTCCTTCATTTTCTGATGCTTTTCTTGTCTCGATTTTGTACAGATATTTATATTGTTTGTGTGTCTGTCCTGCAGAAATGGGTGTGCAGAGAGATCTCAAACTTTGAGTATCTCATGCAGCTCAACACCATTGCTGGTCGCACCTACAACGATCTGTCGCAGTACCCTGTGGTAAAACTGCACTACTTTTACTTTCTCATACGGCTTTCACTGTCTAACTGCTCTTTCTATGAATTTGCTTTACTTTATGAGGACCTGCTGTGTGTGTGTGTATGTGTGCATGTATGTTTTGTGTGTGTGTGCGCATCTCTGTGTGTATCTGTGTATGTGTATTTGTGTTGTGTGGGTGTGTGTCTTTGTGTGTTGTGTGTCTTTTGTGTGTGTGTGTGCATCTGTGTGTATTTGTGTGTGTGTGTGTGCGATTCTCTCTGTGTGTATGTATGCGTCTGTGTGTGTTTGTGTATGTCCATTTTTGTGTGCGTGTGCTGTCTGGGTGTATATCTGCGTATTTGAGTGTGTGTTTGTGTGCATATCTGTGTGTGTGTGTGTGTGTGCGCGTGTCTGTGTGTGTGTATTTGTGTGTCTGTTTCTGTATGTATGTGTGTTTGTTTGTCTGCATCTGTGTGTGTTGTGTATGTATGTGTGTGTTTGTGTATGTGCATATTTGTGTGTGTGTGTTGTGTATGCATGTGTCCGTGTGTGTTGTGTATGTATGTGTTTGTGTGTGTTTGTGTATGTGCATATTTGTGTGTGTGTGTTGTGTATGTATGTGTCCGTGTGTGTTCATGTGTATGTGCATATTTGTGTGTGTTGTGTATGTATGTGTCCTTGTGTGTTTGTGTATGTGCATATTTGTGTGTGTGTTGTGTTGTGTACTGTATGTATGTGTCCGTGTATGTTTGTGTATGTGCATATTTGTGTGTGTTGTGTTGTGTACTGTATGTATGTGTCCGTGTATGTTTGTGTATGTGCATATTTGTGTGTGTTGTGTATGTATGTGTCCGTGTGTGTTTGTGTATGTGCATATTTGTGTGTGTGTTGTGTATGTATGTGTCCGTGTGTGTTTGTGTATGTGCATATTTGTGTGTGTGTTGTGTATGTATGTGTCCGTGTGTGTTTGTGTATGTGCATATTTGTGTGTGTGTTGTGTATGTATGTGTCCGTGTGTGTTTGTGTATGTGCATATTTGTGTGTGTGTTGTGTATGTATGTGTCCATGTGTGTTCATGTGTATGTGCATATTTGAGTGTATATGTGTTTGTGTGTGCGCGTAGCTGTGTTTGTGTTTGTGCATATTTGTGTGTGTGTTTGTTCATATGTGTGTGTCTGTTTCAGTTCCCCTGGGTGCTGTGTGACTACACATCCAGTGTACTGGATCTAGAAGACCCGGCTGTGTTCAGAGATTTGTCTAAGCCCATCGGAGTGGTGAACCCTCGCCATGCTCAGGATGTCAGAGAGAAGTGAGCTACTTTATCCTTAGTGTATATCATCTACACCTGACCTTCAAATCCAGGCCACTCGAGTCACAGTGACATTTGGCTCGGCTCGAGTACAAAATCAAACAAAAATGTATACTGATTTGTTCAGCAAGGAGTAACCTTTAAAGTTCAGTAACACTAAAGCCGTGTTATTCTTAAACTACTGTACTATGTCTTATTCTGTATTTATAGTGACACCAACAGAAGGGAGTTCATCCGAATGTAATGTTTAATGTGTGTGTGTGTGTGTGTGTGTGTGTGTGTGTGTGTGTGTGTGTGTGTGTGTGTGTGTGTGTGTGTGTGTGTGTGTGTGTGTGTGTGTGTGTGTGTGTGTGTGTGTGTGCAGGTACGAGAGCTTTGAAGACCCTACAGGCACTGTTGATAAGTTCCACTACGGCACACACTACTCCAACGCGGCGGGCGTCATGCACTACATGATCCGCATGGAGCCTTTCACCAGACTGCACATCCAGCTGCAGAGCGGCAAGTAGGGTCACACTTCACACCGATCACACACTTAACACACGACCGAGACAGATAGTGTCGATGATGGTGTCATTATTATTATTTATTTTTATTTGTTTTCCTAATATGATCTACAGTATTTTATTGTTCTTGTTTGTTCTGGTCATTGAAGCGATCTTTGCAGCATTAGTGTATTAAAGTCCTTAATGATGTTGCATCATCAGCTCCACAGATATAAAGATTTTATACGTGGCACGATGAAAGGTGTGTAAACAAATTGCTGGTCAAATTCAATTTTAGTTTGGAAGCTGTGATTAAAGAGCAGAGAGAGTGTGTCACTGTGCTTGAGCAGTAGATGGCAGTATTACACATGAAGCAAGCTGTGAAGCTGTGTTCTCTCCTACATTATCCAAGGCTGAGTATATTTCATTTTGCTAAATTAGCAGTTTTGTGTGTGTGTGTGTGTGTGTGTGTGCAGGTTTGACTGCGCAGACAGACAGTTCCACTCAGTAGCAGCAGCATGGCAGGCTCGTATGGAGAGCCCCGCTGATGTAAAAGAGCTCATCCCTGAGTTCTTCTACTTTCCAGAATTTCTGCAGAACATGAACGGTAGATATCCGACAGATCATCTCTCTTTATTCTATAATGTATTTTGTATGGACAGCTCACCCCTTGTACATATCTCCTTATATCATATGGCATTTTTTTTATATATATTTATTATCATGTGGTTTGGCCACAAATCTGCATCAGGTTGCTTTTTCATATGGTATTGTTCCTAATGCTCATGCAGAACCCGTTGTGTTGAGGTCATCTTATCCTGTGTGTCTTTCTCATGGCATAATTACACACAGGACATTAGAAAGGATTCTCTTTATGTGGTTCTTCTTGGTTTTACACCAACCAATAACATGCCAGTAGGTGGAGTGGCTTTGCTGAGTTGCCTTAGGATCCACCGTGTTCCTGGTCAGAATAAAGTACTTACTGAAGATAGAAATTGCGTAAATAACACCAGAAATGTGTCAGCCAGGGTCCTTATTAAGCCTGAGACACAATGAGTTTCTTTAAACAACAGAGAGCAGCCCAAATTGTCAGTGCTTTAATGTTTAATGTTTATTTATTTATTATTAAGTCAAGTAGTGTATAAATGAGTATAAGGAATGAACACACTGGATAGAATGTCATTTGGATTTTTGGTTTTCCTTGCTATAGAGCACTTTGAGCTGCTCTAGGATTGTTTTAACCCATATTTTATTTTACAGGGTTCAATCTGGGCTGTTTACAGGTAAATCAGGAGTCTGTGAATAATGTAGTACTGCCACGCTGGGCCTCTTCCAGAGAAGATTTCATCAGAAAACATCGCCAGGCGCTGGTAATTTGCACGTGCAGACATATATATTTATATATATATACACACACACACACATGCACATACACACACATGCACCTGCACAGGCAGTTCATCAGCATGGGCGCACACATATCGTCGCTGTCGGGCGGAATCCTCGTATCTCCAAAACCGTTATTTTTCAGGAAATTAAAAAAACGCCGTATCTGCAGTGCACAGGGTTTAGTCCGCGTTGCAGTGGATTGTCTTGCGCTAAATTCCTGTCCTCAGACGAGCACCAGAACTAGCGGGGGTCAAGATTTTTTTTCTTTGAGCCCAGTGTTTTGAAGACATTTACCTCAGAAGACGTGTTGATTCGTTGCGACTCTTCTTGAGAATAAATATGCCGCAAATCTCTCCCGCGGAGTGAGGAAGAGGTGGACAGTTGAAGTGTCCAATGGAATTATGAGATTTGCGCTCAAGCTATTTTCAAGACTTTAGATTGGTTAATAACTTGTAAAAATAACAGACCCACGTGGGGACTGACCAATAGCATCGATATATGGAAAAATATGAAATTGACCAAATTTGGACATATGAGGTTTCCGCCCGACAGCGACGATATACAAATAGAAAACACAGATTTTTGGTCTTAAGTAGCATTCACACATGTTTAATGCATATTTGCACACACACACACACACACACACACACACACACACACACACACACAAACATATACAGATACATCGTTCATTGTGGTTGTGTTTACAGGAGAGTGAATATGTTTCTGCTCACCTGCATGAGTGGATTGATCTGATATTTGGCTATAAACAGCGAGGGCCAGAAGCTGTGGAGGCACTCAATGTCTTCTACTACTGCACATATGAAGGTAAGACGCTTATGGCAGATTTTGGATTTCCACATCAGCCAGAACAAAAACAAAAATGAAGCTGTTTGACATTATACAAATGAGAAAATGAGGTAGGTGACAATGAGCTACAGGGTGCAGCTAGGTAAAAGGTCATGCCCTGGCAATAATAAGCAAGTTACACAAGACGCAAGCTGAAGACAACCTGAGAAACAAGCCAAACCTGCTACACCAATATATACATGCTGTTTATGGGACAGACACAGAAATACAGTAAAGATGGTTGTTATTGTTTATTGCTTTTCAGGTGCTGTGGATCTGGATGCCATTGCCAATGAGACAGAACGCAAGGCTCTGGAGGGAATCATCAGTAACTTTGGGCAAACACCTTGTCAGCTACTCAAGGTCAATCCTCATAACATATCAACCACTGTATCAGCTCTTGTGCAGCTCTATGAAACATGCATAGAAAATAGAGATGTGTTTTGAGACTTCAGTCGCTATGTTTCAAAATACAGTAGATTACAGAATATCATTTAACTGCTGTGAATGGTTGTGCTTCAGGAACCCCATCCTCCCCGCATGTTAGCACAGAGCGCGTCCAGACGGCAGGCACGTATCAACTCTCTGCCTCCCAACCTCTTCGAGCACCTTGACAAACTGAGACCATTCCTCGAGGTCAGACTCGCTTTTAGTGGAGACACTGGAAACACTGGTTTTTCTTATTAGAGAAATTCAAACAAGTTTGTGTGTCAATATCTTTGTGTGTGTGTGTGTGTGTGTGTGTGTGTGTGTGTGTGTGCAGGTGGTGAATGATGGTGTGCCTCTAGTGCAGGCTATTGTGCCCAGAAATCAGACTCGTTCCTTTATCATCCCGGGGTCTGACGTGCTGGTAAGACATGAGCATTTTCTTACACATATGTGCACACACACATATACACACACACACACACACACACACACACACAGACACACACACAGATACACAGATCCATGTCTGGATCCTTTTTAGACTAAGCCTAGATCTCATTACCAGTAGTTAATTGTATAATAATAATAAACACAATGAAAATGTGTTTTATAAGAACCAATGTTTTAGTTTTATTTAGACCTGTCAATCACATCTTTGCTTTGTATATAATTGCCATGTTTATGTTTTCTGTCCTGTTTCTTTGGTAAACCAGGTGACTGTGAGTGCTAAAGGACAGATAGGAACACACAGCTGGCTGCCCTATGACAAGAGCATCGCCAATTATTTCACCTTTACTAAAGACCTCACTATGAGCAATCCGAAGTAAGCACACACATGCACACATGAACATGACACATGAACATGATCCAGTGATCTAATAATTAATATACTGTACTATACTATCCAGACTAAAACACACATGAAACTTTCTTCATTAGTGCACTGGTTTCAAAATTATTGGCACCCCACTAATCCTCACTCGAAAAGAGAAATGCACAGAGTCTCCTTCTGAAATATATCTAAAGCCAAACATATGTGGATACCTGACATCCCATTCCAGATTGAATCCTCCTTAGCTCTTATAATAAGCTCTACTCTTATGGAAAAGCTTTCCATAGATTTTTGGAACATGGTTGTGGAGATTTACCAATACAGCCACTAGAGCATAGTGAGGTCAGACAGTGATGTTGGGTGAGGAGGCAGGGTCGGTTTTCCAACTCATCCCTGAGGTGTTTAGTGAGGTTGAGGTCAAGGCTCTGTGCGGTGAGGCAGAGGTCATGGCTCTGTAAAGTTCTTACACTTGTTGCTGTGTGGACAGGGGTCTATGTATAACTCTTAGTTCCACACTGTATAACTCTTAGTTCCATACTGTTGTCTGTAAAGTGTTTCTTGTATGAACAGAGGATGACGATTTTCATTTTAATTCAAGTTTAATATGAACACAGTTTTTTTCCCCTCTGGAACTGTTTGTCATTCTGTTATAGCTAGTTATTGATAACATTGTCTTGAAGGGTGCCAATACTTATGGAATTGTTTCAGTAATGTGCCAGAAGCATTTTTAAGTTTCCGGCAAGTTTTTAAGTTTTAAGTTTTAAACTTAATGTGTGTGTGTGTGTGTGTGTACATTTAGAACACAGCGGTTCCTGAGTGGCCCCTTCTCCCCAGGAGTGGACATGGGGTCCCAGGTGCTGGTGGTGTCCAGTGACGCTCGCCTGCTGTTCAGCGGGGGACACTGGGACTGCAGCCTCCGTGTCACTACACTGGCCAAGGGCAAACTGGTGGGCAGGATCTGCTGTCACATAGGTGAGACGTGAAAACAAAACCAGACATTCAGAGACACACAATCAGTCATAAACACCCAGACATCCAGAGGGAAGAAGCGCCATGTTATGATGTGATGCGTGATGCAAAATAGTCTTATAGCTGAATGGCAAAGTGAATGACTCGCTGAACAAACGTGATAAAAAATAACAAGATTTGTACTTTAAATAATTCCCTTTCAGAAACTATATGCTAATTATTATTTATACAACTAAATTGAATCCCAAATACAAATTGTCATTTGTTAAAACTGGTCTTGGTTACAGTGTAACCGTATAATAATAATAATAATAATAATAATAATAATAATAATAATAATAATAATAATAATAATGCATGATCTCTAAATCTCAAGCACTTATTCTCTTGATGTGACTTTTAGATGTGGTGACATGTCTGGCTTTAGACCTGTGTGGTATCTACCTCATCTCAGGCTCTCGTGACACCACCTGCATGGTGTGGCAGGTTCTCCAGCAGGTCTGATCAACATTTAAAAATAAATTACTTCATTCATGTTAGCAATCTGAATTGTAGAATGTAGAACTTTTAGGACTGCAGCAGGTTTTCCCAAGAAGATCAAGACATGTCTGAGCTAATATTCTGTAGTTATTTCTCACAATTATAGTAATGAACAAGCAAAGTCCAGCTCAAATTAATTAAATTAGCATTAGTGTAGAGAATTTTTCATCCCTCTCTCTCTCTCTCTCTTGTGTAGGGTGGTTTCTCCAGTGGTCTGTCTCCACGACCAGTCCAGGTGCTGTGTGGTCATGATGCAGAGGTCACATGTGTCTCCATTAGCACAGAGCTAGACATGGCTATCTCAGGATCAAAAGTTAGTCAGACTTAAAGCTAGTCAAGATATTGCCTTCTCCACACTGACACAAAGTACAGATTTTGTTTTACTTTCTGCTTCTCTCTCTCAGGATGGGACGGTGATCATGCACAGCGTTCGGAGAGGTCAGTATCTACGCACACTGCGTCCTCCCTGTGAGAGCTGCCTTTCTGTCCGGGTGAACCAGCTGCAGGTGGGAATGGAGGGACATGTAGTGGTACAGACCATGCTGGAGGGCTGCTCCGCTGGGAAGGCAAGTCATATATGTCATATATATATATACAGGGAGTGCAGAATTATTAGGGAAGTTGTATTTTTGAGGATTAATTTTATTATTGAACAACAACCATGTTCTCAATGAACCCAAAAAACTCATTAATAGCAAAGCTGAATATTTTTGGAAGTAGTTTTTAGTTTGTTTGTAGTTTTAGCTATTTTAGGAGGATATCTGTGTGTGCAGGTGACTATTACTGTGCATAATTATTAGGCAACTTAACAAAAAACAAATATATACCCATTTCAATTATTTATTTTCACCAGTGAAACCAATATTACATCTCAACATTCACTAATATACATTTCTGACATTCAAAAACAAAACAAAAACAAATCAGTGACCAATATAGCCACCTTTCTTTGCAAGGACACTCAAAAGCCTGCCATCCATGGATTCTGTCAGTGTTTTGATCTGTTCACCGTCAACATTGCGTGCAGCAGCAACCACAGCCTCCCAGACACTCTTCAGAGAGGTGTACTGTTTTCCCTCCTTGTAAATCTCACATTTGATGATGGACCACAGGTTCTCTATGGGGTTCAGATCAGGTGAACAAGGAGGCCATGTCATTAGTTTTTCTTCTTTTAGACCCTTTCTTGCCAGCCACGCTGTGGAGTACTTGGACGCGTGTGATGGAGCATTGTCCTGCATGAAAATCATGTTTTTCTTGAAGGATGCAGACTTCTTCCTGTACCACTGCTTGAAGAAGGTGTCTTCCAGAAACTGGCAGTAGGACTGGGAGTTGAGCTTGACCCCATCCTCAACCCGAAAAGGCCCCACAAGCTCATCTTTGATGATACCAGCCCAAACCAGTACTCCACCTCCACCTTGCTGGCGTCTCAGTCGGACTGGAGCTCTCTGCCCTTTACCGATCCAGCCACGAGCCCATCCATCTGGCCCATCAAGACTCACTCTCATTTCATCAGTCCATAAAACCTTAGAAAAATCAGTCTTCAGATATTTCTTGGCCCAGTCTTGACGTTTCAGCTTGTGTGTCTTGTTCAGTGGTGGTCGTTTTCAGCCTTTCTTACCTTGGCCATGTCTCTGAGTATTGCACACCTTGTGCTTTTGGGCACTCCAGTGATGTTGCAGCTCTGAAATATGGCAAAACTGGTGGCAAGTGGCATCTTGGCAGCTGCACGCTTGACTTTTCTCAGTTCATGGGCAGTTATTTTGCGCCTTGGTTTTTCCACACGCTTCTTGCGACCCTGTTGACTATTTTGAATGAAACGCTTGATTGTTCGATGATCACGCTTCAGAAGCTTGGCAATTTTAAGAGTGCTGCATCCCTCTGCAAGATATCTCACTATTTTTGACTTTTCGGAGCCTGTCAAGTCCTTCTTTTGACCCATTTTGCCAAAGGAAAGGAAGTTGCCTAATAATTATGCACACCTGATATAGGGTGTAGATGTCATTAGACCACACCCCTTCTCATTACAGAGATGCACATCACCTAATATGCTTAATTGGTTGTAGGCTTTCGAGCCTATACAGCTTGGAGTAAGACAACATGCATAAAGAGGATGATGTGGTCAAAATACTCATTTGCCTAATAATTCTGCACTCCCTGTATATATATATATATATTTCTAAACGGCTTCATTGTTTATACGAACCCGATGTACGAGTTTGTATATTTATTTATGTACTTGTGTAATATAATTGTGTTGAAGGAGAAGTATGCGCTGCATGTGTACTCCGTGAACGGCACGCTGTTGGCGTCCGCCGTGTTGGAGGAGGCCGTGTCAGCGCTCTATTTGGTTTCTGACTACCTCATACTGGGCACACTACAGGGCAACCTGCACATTAAAGAACTGTTCAGGTAATCATCATCCATTAGTCTCTGCCTCTATCCTGGTTTTACTAGAAGCTTTGTGTGATCGTTCAATTGGGTGTGTACTGTTAGAAAAAAAAGATTCCATCATCCTTATCTGGTCTTCAGTTTGTCCCTCTGGGGAAACCTTTATTGGAGTCCATAAAAAAGTCTTGAGGACACTAGGCAAAATGCTTTGGTTTGGTTTGGCATTCTTGTTCAATTTAACACATCATTTCATTACAAATGATATCCTCAGCAATAACTTGAGTGGAAAAATAGAATCTTTCCAAGAATTTTGGAGTTTCTTGGTATTTAGTATGTAATGTGCACTCGAGCTGACTTAGACTCCACATGTTTGTGCCAAACATTATGATCTGTTTTAGATCAAATACATCAGCATGTCACTTCAGTGGAAGAGTCTTACTTTTGTAAAAATCTGTATCCGTATTCATGAAAATTCTTAGTGCAAAGACTTGCTCCTATAGTGACATAATTCTAAGAAAATCTTTAGAAATGTGGGCGTTTCACCTTAAAATTAAAGAGAAGATCCTAGTAAAGATAAAACCATTAAAAGAGCTCTTAAGGTCAAAAAGTCTTGAGGAGTCGTGAGGAGGAGTTTTAAGATTATCTTTAGTAGAGGTGAAGAGGGAGAAGAAATGTATTGCATAAAATATTTATACAATATTTATAGTGAGTTAATAAAATGCTACAGATGAGATCGTGTAAGGATTATTTTTGTGACCAATCATATTAGAGATAACATCTCCCATTCTGCCACTATGGCATTTAGAGATACGCTAACATCTCCGAATCAGAGCCAAAATGCCAAAAGTGTCAGAAATTATAGAATTTGGTGCTATAACGTTTCTGTGCTGTGTCACAATTAAATGGAATACATTTCCATTTATTACATTTTTAACATACAGATGTTAGCGCATCTCTAATATGATCAGTCACATACGTAATCCTTACACGATGTAGCTTCAAATATCTTAACATAGTGACAAAGTCAAGGCTTATAATAGACCAGATTTTAAAAGCACTTCAATTTATTTATTTTTTAACTGGACAACCAATCACAGTCTTTAAAGGAATGTGTCGTACCTAGTAACAGGTTAAGCCCCGCCTCCTGTACACGATAAAAGTTGTTGCTCTGAGATCGGTCCTGAATCACTCGTAAGATAAGATTCCTAGTTAGGAATGAGATCATTCATAGAATCTTTATAAATACGGGTTCAGAGTTTTCTGTAAAAATGAATTAACATGGTCATTATTACAGATTGCACAACATCTTGATTTATGAATATAGTTTCTTGTTTCTATGCATGATTTTTTTTTTTTTTTTTTACTTTTTTTTTTTAATTTCCAGTTGAAAATCTTAGATTCCATCTCATTGTACTTTTGTACCCCACTATATGTATAACTATATGTATTATTAATGAATATTCTGTGTGTATATGTTGCAGCTTAGCGGAGGCTGCTAAGCCCTTGGCACTGATGCTTCCCATTCGCAGTATATCAGTCACCAAGGAGAGCAGTCACATTCTGGTGGGACTGGAGGACGGCAAACTCATCGTTGTGGGAGCTGGAAAACCAGAGGAGGTAACAGAGTGCACTTTAGGGTTGAAGATGGTGTAATATGTAAAATTGATAGAATTGTAAGAATAATTCATAAACACTTTTAACAAAGGCATCATCCACTAAATGTACACTCACTGAGCACTGTATTAGGAACACCTACACACCTACACGTTCACACCGTTATCTAATCAGCCAATCATGCCTCAGCAGTGCACTGCATAAAATCACGCAGATACGGACCAACAGCTACAGATAATATTCATCTCCACCATATCAGAATGAGGAAAACGTGTGAATCTCAGTGACTTTGAATGCGCTATGATTGCTGGGGACAGACAAGCTTGTTTGGGTTTTTCTGTAACTGTTGTTCTATTGGGAAACATCAGGTGAACAACAGTTCTGCAGATGGAAACATTTTGTTGATGAGAGAGATTAATGGAGAATGGCAAGACTGCTTTGAGCTGACAGAAAGACTTGAGGTTGATGAGCTACAACAGCAGAAGATCATGTCAGGTTCCACTTCTGTCAGCCAAGAACAGAAAGCTGAAGACTCAACGAAACAAACTGACAGTTATAGCCTGGTCTGATGAATTTTGGTTTCTGCTGTGGCACATAGATGGTAGGGTCAGAAATCGGCATCAACACCGTAACTCCATGGACCCAATCTGCCTTGTGTCAACAGTCCAGGCTGGTGGAGGTGGTGTAATGGTGTGGGGAATGTTTCTTGGCACAATATGGGCTGTTAATACCAATCAATTGTCTATTATTCAATAGACTATTTGAGTATTGTAACTGATTATGTACATCACTTCACAAATCTACAATTTACCATCTTCTAACAGCTATTTCCAGCATGATAATGGACCATGTCACAAAGCAAAAGTCTCTAAAATTGCTTTTATGAACATGACAATGAGTTCAGTGACCTTCAGTCACCTTCCCAGTCACCAGATCGGAATCCAGTAGGTCACTTTTGGGATCCGGCAGAACTAGAGATACACAGCATCTGAAAATCTGCAGGAATTGCGTGATGTGGTCATAGCAACACCGCACAAAATCTCAAAATAATCTTTCCAACATCTTGTGGAAAACAAACCAGTTCAAATCAAATTTGTTTGTATAGCACTTTTAACAATGGACATTATTGTCTCAAAGCAGCTTTACAGAACATAAGAAACATAATACAAAACCTTTAACATTATACAAAGAATATTATACAAAAATCCAAGATTAATATTAGATAGATTTAAATGCGTTTGTATTTATCATTAATGAACAAGCCTGAAGTGACTGAGGTGACCGTGGTGAGAAAATGAAGAAACCTTGAGAGGAACCAGACTCAAAAGGGAACCTCATCCTCATTTGGGTGACACTGGAGGGTGTGATTATAAATATACAGTCTGACAATTGTGTTTTGATGAGGAGGTTGTTGTCCTCAAACACCACGTGTAGTTGTTATTTCCTCTTGTCCGGATACTTCATGAAGCAGAGTCCAACTGGAGCCGGTACACCTTTAGATGGAAATAGCATAATTTCATGAAGGCTTGTTTTGAGAGCAAAGTAAACCCTACACAGTATTAGTATAGTGTTCCTAATAAAGTGCTCAGTGAGTGTAAGCTCATACTTAATAATTAATATGTTAATACATTTTTAATAAACAATCATTTGTGTGTATATGTATGTTTGTGATTTGTAGAAATAAAATTGACATTGCGTTTGTGTTCCTCCAGTTGCGCTCAGGTCCCTTGACTCGACGGCTTT
Source organism: Tachysurus vachellii (assembly GCF_030014155.1). Lineage (NCBI taxonomy): Eukaryota > Metazoa > Chordata > Actinopteri > Siluriformes > Bagridae > Tachysurus > Tachysurus vachellii. The sequence continues at coordinate 21,587,146 of NC_083464.1, read as the reverse complement.
GGGGATTAACACGCAGAATCTCTCAGGTGTCTGCAGGAGAGACTGAGTACAACCCTACAGAGCATGCTGGGAAATGATCATCATACACACTCCATATGCCTTCAATAGGCCTATTCAAACACACACCTCTGAGATGCTGAGTCTGAACACAGGTTGACTTACTTGGGGCTGCTGCTCTGGTTTTATGGAATAAAGCAGAGTCGTCCAAAGCTGCACTTTTTTTTTAAAGGGAAAGGAACATTTCTATTTCTTTGTTTTGGATTGTATTTTAAGTAGAAATCATTCCAAAGATTGCGAGTCGGAGAGAAGCTTACGCTCACACGAACTGGGATCTCAGAGCCAGGAGGAATTCTGAAATAACACACACCATCTACTTTGAGCATGAAGCTGATGGCACACAGACCTCTTTCGTGCTGCTGGACAAGGCTGGAGTGTGTCAGCGGTAACGTTCACTCCGGGTCTGCAGTGCTGTGGCTGTGTAAAACTTTACAAACTACCCACACACTTACATAACAACAAAGATCTTGTAACTGTGTGTGTGTGTGTTCGGGCTTGAGAGAGAAGAAGAGAAAGCGAGAGCTTTCTTTTGTGTGTGTGTGTGTATCCTGTGCTTATAAGCTGTTGCTTAAAGCAGTAATCAGTGCACAGGTTCTGTTTAGTCTTTTTCACATTTGTTTGATATTCTTAATGTACTATCGAGTTTTAAAAACGTGTGCCTTAAAAATTCTGTTTGGTGTTTATATTGTACAACACTGTTACACAATTCTATATTTGTAATCACACTGTTCATGTTCCAGTCATGATGCTTGTGCACTGGTTCCAGTTTGTTTTTTGTTTTGTTTTTTTTTAATTTTCATTTATCTTAGAAGAAGTGCCTTTCTGATTCCTGTGTTAAAAGCTTGCTGTGGAAGTGTATATGTTCTTTACTTCTCATCAGTCAGATATTCTAGCCCTTTTTCTCCTCTCTGCATTCTTGCCCCGATCTTTCTTAAGCTGTGAAGTGCCTCAGTGACTCAAATCATTAGAAGCAAACAAGTCTTAGCAAAACACATCTCTGCTTTTACACTGGTCATGGATGTAAGTCTTGGTGTTGCGCAGTATGCCAGCCTTTTTGAGTCCACACTGGTATGTTTTTCTCTTCTTTTTTTTTTTTTTTTTTGGTATAACACTGAATCCTTTGAAGAGTGTTGGGTGTCTGTGGAACACATGGGAATGCAGCCACGCTGAGCTCGAGCTGCAGGATCGCCCAGCACACGTCCTCTTTACCAGCCAGCTTTCTCTGCTTGCTTCTTCTACTGCCGCACACGTCAAACACTGGCAAGCGATAAACTTTTAATTGAATTTAAGCACTCGCAAACGCTGTTTTGTTCGATTGTACCGCACCTTAGCGCTCCAACACACGTGCACACACTTTTTTTCTCCTACTACAATTTGCTCGTCAGACTGAAGTCATGTCGTCTAGTCTTATGTGTAGTGAATGATGCTGTGCAGAGTGAATGAGTCTTTTCATGTCCGCACCACTGCCTGTTCATGCCTTGCACGTTGAGTAAACACATTGGGAATAAACGTCACAAGGAGATGCCCTGCGGTGGGCTCTGGCACGCACACTGCTGGGAGATTTGTCTTTACAATAATCATATAGCTGTGCACATGGCTGGCTGGTGACTTTGCAGTCTGTTTCTCTAAATTTGTTTCTGATCTTTTTCCAGCGTGAAATTGAAATACATTGTGTTTATCTCAATTGTCCTTTTGCCTCATTTGGAATATCAGGTATTCTAGGAGGATGAGGAAGATCACAGTGATGAATAAAACCACCAGTGATATATCATTTTTTTAATTTTTAAGACAATGATAAACAGTAAAAGAAGGAATAACTCCTGGGATTAGGGTTAGTGATTATTACATGGTTTCTACTCCTTCTGGACTTTTCCATACCCTCACTTTCAGAACCTTTGTTTCAGATTATGAATGATCAGTTCAGTCCTTCTTTTATAGTTATGATAAATAGTTTAACGTACAGCGCAATAACAGTTAAAGAAGTTTTGCTTGTTTGTGTATCAGACTAAGCTGCCTGGTACAAGAGCACTGCATATAGACATCGTACGTGACTTTATACATGACTATTTTTATTGCATTTGGGAGACACTTTAATCCAGAGCGACTTACAGTCATGCTTTTGAAGCATTGATACTACTGGTTCAATAGGAATAAGGGTTAGGATGTAATATAGCAAGACGTGCACAGATTTTTTTCTAAAAGTATTGTAGGAAGATGTTCACAACAAGCGGAAAATCTACAATTGGTATTGCGTTAATAACCGACTGATCACAATAAGCTCCAGACTAACCCTAAGCCCAGGAGTTACTGCAATACAGTCACAACATCTGTATAATACAAAATAATTCAGTTAACAAGTCCACCTAAGCAGCTTTCTTACATTCTTACCTTATTGTTGTTCTGTTTTCACTTAACAAGCGTTTAGTATAAATGTGTGGCTTATTTAATGGCAAGTAAATCAAAAATTCAGCTTGCACTATTCTCTCTAATGACTGCGTTTAATTATATCAGCTCTATTTGACCAACTCTAGTGTGCACGGTAGTTAACGTAGAGTCAGAAGATGGTAAGTATCAATAGGCTTGCGCTCTATTGTGCTAAAAAAAAAAAAGCACACAAACTGTATTTTAGAATTATTTTTAAGGAGACGTTCCAGAATGTCAAAAAATTTTGTTTAATCAATTATTTGATTGATTTGAATTGTAATTCAAGACTGTGATCAGACCCAGGATATCTCCAGATAAAGCAATTACTTAAGATGAAGATAAATAAATAAGCCACATAGCCTGTCATCATTAAGGAGAAATGATTATATCATTATATCTTATTTATAATAAGATCACAATATTGCATTAAAATGCCAAATCATTAGCAACATGAAATGACAGACATACACATTTACACACATAGTAAATAAAAAGTTTGAAAAATTTACAGCAATAAAAGAAAAAAAATGTGTCTCTCTCTTTAAAATGCCTCACTCCGCACCTCCCTCCTCTTGTCCTAACGTGTCAACCCAATCAGGGTTGAAAAGGTCACAGTTACCCTACATTTATCTGGCCGAGGAATCCTTTGATGCGTTCGTGGGCCGAACATCCTGTAGCTCTATCCATAAACACCCTAAGGGGGACAATAGAGCTGGGGGGGTTGGAGGGAGACAGCCTGTGGCCTTGCCAGCCAGAGCACGCTAAAAGAGAGAGAGACCGAATGAGAGAGGTACGAGTGGAGGGGGAAGTGGGGAGGAGGGGATGTTGGTTATGGTCGCTATTCTGTCTCTGATCTACCAGGCTGACAATGGGAGGAGGGCTCGACACCTCGCTCTCCATAAAAGCAGGTATCTCCTTCCCAGTCCTGAGGCAGGGGGAAGGAGGAAGAGAAATGGAAAGCCCCTGACAATTACTTGTTGTCTGAGTGCTTACTGTTAGAACCACAAGCACTTGTGAACAACCGCAAATCCTCTCCTCCACTCCCAGATTCACTGCTGACCACCTATTCGTTACCCGCTGGAAAGCGACAGGATGAGCTGCTGCTCTTTTTTTAAATTACAGCTTTCTTTTCAGGGTCTTGTAACTTCTCACCCCGTGTGACAAGGATTATGGGATTGGACTTGCAAAGTAAATGCCATCAAGTGCTGAATTCACTGACGGTATAATACATCAGATCTGTTTATGTGATGCTTTGAAATGTGGACATCTGGATATTTAAAATAGGGACATTTCTGCCTACATAAGCACAACGGAAATAAGAAATATTTTTCTTATTCCCCTTTTTATTGGGGACCTGTTTTGTTGTGTCCACGCACAGAGTGGTGTTTAATGACAAATCTTCAAAGTAAATGGTGATATCAACCCCATTTCTGTTCTCTGATATAAGAATCTAAAATATCTTTATCTTCAACTTCTGAAGTTCTGTGTACGAGGTAAAAAACATCTCACACTGAAACCCAACACTCATAAAAAGGGTTAAAGTTATTGAAAAGGATACAGTATGTACATGCTTTACTCAATCAGCTACATTTAATATGTTTATCAGATCAAATCTACCTGCCGATATCTACTACTACTAATCTACTGCCCTAACGTGATGAATTGTAAAACTGTATTGTCAGCATGTCCACTGAGTCTACATATATTTCCTCATAGACAAAATTACAATCAGTTTAACCTTTCAATTCATACACTTAAAATTATTCTAGAATATATCAGGAAGCCTTTCTGTCTTTCAAATTTTTTTTGTTACCACATCACACAAGAAAGCTTTGTACTGCTCGTCATTTTCAGTTGGTTGAAAGATAATGAGGTGGACAACACGAAGCAAACAGCAAGACCACTGTGAGAAAGCAAACACACACCAACAGCTGCGTTTAAACTGAAAAGCAGACAATTCCACTAAAATGAGTGTCAATACAACAATGTGCAAGCCAGTTGTTCTTGTGGCCCTGATGAAGAAGCAGACTAGGTTTTTTTGTTGAAATAAAGCAGCGCAGATTTCATTTGATTTGATTTGCTGACATGGAAAATATATGGTAAAGCTCAAGACAAATAATTGCTGGAAAAAAAATGATTTCAACACACACATAACAGGTTTATGCTGATTTTAAGAAATAAAAACGTCTTGAAAAATTACAAACTGAACAGTTTAAAAATAATAATATATCATACACAATAAAGATATTTAAAGAGTAAAACTCAATAAAATTTTTCAAATCATAATTTGCCTTTTTATTTAAAGCTGTATATTTTTTCTTTTCTCAGTTTGCTAAGGAATTGGATGTTATTTTGTTCCAGGCTCAAAACTTGATTATCTCTGCAGATAGACACCCAGACATCCTTGATAAAGTCTTTTAACACATTACCTCTTATGGATCGTTACATCAAATACAAAAATGATTTGGCATTCTTATAATGTATGCATAAAATAGTTATTTTTGTATGTATTCCCATTTATTTCAGTGCTTGAAGTATAGCATATTTGTCGACGGATATTTTTTGTGAACACATATTTACATGTACACACTGTGAAGACATTTCTGAAAAAGTTCTATTTGAGTTAGAAAGCCATTTATATTTTGTGGATGTGTAAATCCCCATGTATCAGACTGGTGCTGAGGTTTATGCTGCACAGCCTGATGTATCAGCTGTGTTTTACTAAACTGAGGCTTTAAACAGCTAGTGGATGCTGAGACACATATCTGTTTTATTCTCTTTCCTTTTTCTCAGTAGTCACATACTTCTCTTTTTGTGTCTCTTTGAAGCTCTCATCTCATTGTATTTTGGGGCTGTATCCATTTGTTGCCCTCTGAAGTATCCAGACTTCATGTGGTGCATCCCTGTGGATTTACGACCGCTGCCACTGACCGCTTGTTTATCTAAAAGACCTTCGATCCTTCTGATTGAAAAAAAAAAAGACAGGACTATCTGTCTCAAGTGAAGAAGAGCACAGGTAGAGACAGTACAGGTCCATACACTACCTCGAATAGGATAATGTGGATTAGAATAGGCAGAAACCTTGTGATGAAATGGCAACTCATCCAGGGTGTATTCCTATCTCATTCCCATGAACAGTGTTTCTAAGGATACGCTCTTGATCCACTAAAGCGTCCTATATGGAAAAGAAAAATCACAAATGTCTTCATGATTGACACGTGATCATAATGTTCATGTGATCGTGTGAATAATATATGAAAATCATGTGAAAGTAAATTTCTACATGTTATGTACCGAACTCAAGTAAACACATGCGACATCATGTGAACAATATGGGACAATTTGTGAATAATAAATTAATTATTCTTTGAAGAGAATCTGAAACATTCACCAGAAAACACTTATAGTATGTGCGCTTATATAAAAAGCTATATGATAATGAATGAAGAACTAAAAAGATCATGTGTGAAAAGTCCACTATATGTGAAAGGTGTGCAAAACATCTGAGGTCTAAAATCCATGTGTAAATTTGACACTTGAATCAGATGATTCACATCATCATCATCATCATCATCAGAAGAAGAAGAAAAAAGCATATATTCTCATATATACATTACAGCAAAAAATCTATAGAGGTAAAATTGTTTTATTTACTTTTATTCTCAATTATCAAGCCAAAGGCAACGGTGGCAAGGAAAAACTTTAGAGGAACCAGACTCCAAAAAGGAATCCATTCTCCTCTGGTGACACCGAAGAAGAAGAAGAAGAAGAAGAAGAAGAAGAAGAAGAAGAAGAAGAAGAAGAAGAAGAAGAAGAACTACAACAACAGCAAGTTCAATGGTGTCATTTCCCACTCCAAGGGCTGATGACAGAATGACACACTAACAACAATCCATCCATCCATCCATCCATCCATCCATCCATCCATCCCGGGATGCCTCTCTCTCTAACCCTGTGTCACCTTCATCGGTCTGTCTCCCCGTCTACCGTCTGTCCAATCAGGAGAGGGGAGAGAAGTGACGTCACGGCGCCGTTCAGAATCGGCTCATAAGCGGCTCGCGCGCAGATTTCAGTGTTGTGATGGAAGTGCGCGTGGAGCGGAGTTTGTCCGAATCTAAACTTCAACAGGAAACTGGAAGCTGGAATTATTCCTTATTTATGCGGCCATGTTTATAGGGGACAGTTTATAACAACAAAAACAAACAGCCTAGATAGTTTGCCTTGTGTTTGTAGCTCGGTAGTTTAACGCGCGCGCGGAGAGCTGACTGAATACACACACACACACACACACACACCGGCAGCAGTGAGAGATGAAGCTTGTGGTTGTGGTTCTCGCTCTTTGTCTCCACATCACAGCCCTGAAGGTGAGATACAGCAGCATTGTGAGCTTTAATAACTCATCACAAGGAACAACGGCTTTAATTCTGCTTATAACCATGTGTTCTGTTATAAACTAACTAATGTCTGTCAACTGTCACACTCAGGGATCTCTAAAGGTAAAACTCTACGGGTTCTTTATACGAAAAGGGGGTTTAAATGCGTAAAGAACAGTAATGAGCTCTTTATCCTGTTGTATTACCATATTATTATTGTGTAAATCATGACTAGAATTGTGTAACTAATAATAATAATAATAATAATAATAATAATAATGATGATGATGCTTACACTGGCAAGTAGGGGTGTGAGTGTGTGTCTGTGTGTGAATGTGTCTGTGTGTGAATGTGTCTGTGTGTGTGTGTGTCTGTGTGTGTGTGTGAGTGCATCTGTGTGTGTGTGTCTGTGTGTGAATGTGTCTATGAGTGTGTGTGAGTGTGTCTGTGAGTGTGTGTGTGTGTGTGTGTGTGTGAGTGCATCTGTGAGAGTGTGTGTGTCTGTGTGTGTGTGTTTAGATTGTAGTCTGTACACATACATCTGTAACATTATAATACATTATTGTAAAATATATTAAATGTTGTTAAATTTGAATTTAATCAAATCATTTGTATGTCACGTAAAACAAGATGAGCAAATGACAGGCTACAGATTCAACACTTTCTTTTTAAAACTATGTAAATGAAAAGAATACATGCCCAGAAATACTACATTAGGGTGTAGAACTAATGCCTTTTCTTTGTCCTGAGTTCAAAATGTGCTATTTAACTTTTTTCTTTGTTCTATTTTCACATCTAATCTCTCCTAAAACTCTGATATCCGTTACAGATTGTGCCATAATAACAGTTCATAAGAATTCCTAATGCAGGCTCTTTCTGGCTTTAAGTTTTCCTTGGACAAGCCAGATGTCCCGGCGCTTGTCTTAAACTAATCGTTCTTTATTCTTTGTTTCAAAACATGGCATCCTGCAGACCTTTAGAAAAAGAAAAAAAAAAGAAAAACTATGATCTAATCAGGTTGTTATGCTGTCTGTCTTCAAATGAGGACTCTGTTCTTGTCCTCGTGCTAGCTTTTGCTTTGGGTATAAATTCAGTGCATGGAAAGAGTGTGCAGAGATGAGGACAGTGCCACATCTGTCCCTCAAGTCAGCTCTTAGTGAAAAGGCAACCACAGCTTAAGTATTGCTGAGGCTGTGTGTATGCAGAGTGTAGTAATTATCCTCATTTTCTCCTGGTCTGTGGATGGTGAGGGGGGAGATTGCAGTTCAGTAATTTGACTTTCCGTTTTGCTGCATGGCTTTGGTATGTGTGTGTGTGTGTGTGTGTGTTTGGGAGACACCCCATCCCCCTTCCCCTCTTAATAACTAAAAACCCCCCTTTCTCAAACAGGTTCCTTTGATACGAATGCTCCAGGTTTCTAGGTCTGTAAATTAGCTTGAAGTTTTATAGGAGAGAGAGAGAGAGAGAGAGAGAGAGAGAGAGAGAGAGAGAACGAAAGAGAGAGAGAGAGAGAAAGAAAGAGAGAGAGCGAGAGAGAAAGAAAGAGAGAGAGAAAGAAAGAGAGAGAGAGAAAGAAAGAAAGAAAGAGAGAGCGAGAGAAAGAGAGAGCGAGAGAGCGAAAGAGCTTGATTAATATGTAATGTTTAATGTCTCCCTATTAAATGGATGAAACGGGAAATGTGTCTTTCCAGCTTCATCTTTGCAGCAAATTCCAGAAGTACATTTGGAAAAGTTCAGGTTAGACTTGTCTGAAATTCTGTAAATCTTTATTTGATTTTTTTTATTGCTTTATTTTATATGAACAACAAGAAAGGATTTTGTATAAAATGATATACAGCTAAAATAGTTGATTGTTTGATATGCCAATATCATTGTATTTGTTATTGAAGCTCTTGCGGTTTTTGTTACATTTCTTTGTTACGTGATTTGTTAGTTGTAAAAATGGCAGACTTCCCCACCCACTTCCTGCTGCCGATCTGCAGTCCGGCTGCAGTCGATGGTTTGTGACAGACACCTGTGTGTAAAGCTGTGACTATGAAGTCATTTTTCTGTGTGTGTGTTTTTCATATGTTCAACTTTCAAGTCTATTGTTAATCCTTTACACACTTCAAATGCGCCCATACATCAAGTCCAGTCAGCAGCGTGTGTGTGTGAGTGTGTGTGTGAGTGAGTGAGTGACCAGGACAGCCGTGAAGCAGAGCTCTCTTTGAAGGTCTTTGGTGGTCCTTGGCTGGCAAACTGGTGGAAACAGAAACCTCTTAATCTAGTGCTGAACAACTGTGCCTTCTCTAGGGGACATATCCGCAGTCCCTCAGAGCAAAAGGATAAAATCTTTGCTGATAGACCTCAGGATCAAAGGCACAAGCCTGTTTCATGCTAACGGCCTTCTTTTGTATGCGTCGTCTCCACCTCGCGAGTCCACTCACAGAGCCTGTGGTTATTCCACTGCTGTTTGATTTAAGTTGCAGTGTTTAGAGACTGCTAGCGCCAGCATAGTTTATAGAGTAGGCAACATTTAATACCATATTAGGAAATTAAAAGGGGAAATGTCTTTAATTCCCTAATATGGCATTTCAGTGAGACCTAAGACAGCTTATGGTGCTTTATTTAATGTTATGTTCATGTTAAGGAGTATTTGGCAGGTGAGAAGTAGGAAGATATAAGAGTTTTACTTTTTAACTCACAAACACAGCTATGGGATTTATTCTGAAGTCTAAAGTCTATATTCTGAAATCTAAATCCTTTTATTATAGCTCTCATTCCCTCAATGAAGTTTAATCAGCTCTGCATCTTTTCTAACCGTAATGCCGGATTATTAAAGCCTACCATGATGACTATGGAATGTGGAGACAAAGCTGCAGACTGGAACAAGTTTTAGCCTGTGGCTATAGCTTTGTGTGTGTGTGTGCATGTGTGTGTGTCTCTGTGTGTGCGTGAGTGTGTGTGTGCGCTCCTGTGTGTGTGTGTGTGCATGTGTGTGTGTGCGCTCCTGTGTGTGTGTGCATGTGCGCGCCTATGTGTGTGTGTGTATGTGTGTGTGTGTGTGTTTGTTCACATTCGACAGGTCAGCACACGCTGCCCAGAGATCAGAGAGAGAGAGAGAGAGACATCAGAGAGGTTGTTGAGGTTTTGCTTTACCCCCGCTTTGCAGGAGGTTAGTTGTTAGACATCTGTTTGCTCTTGTCAGCTCCCTGGAGGGGAAAAGGCCAGTCTGCCTTAAACCTAGCACACGTTTCAAAAAGCACAGTGTTGACCTTTACTCACACATCTGCAGAGCTGAAACGTGGACACACCAAAGGTCTATACACACATTTGCATGCTAGACCTGCCTTTTCTGTCCACACGCTGTCCTCGGGACTGCAACTGTCTCTCCTTCTCTCAGAGCACATGTGAGGACAGCTGCAGTGTTTCTGCTTCATACCCAGGGACTCATCCTCCTCGCCTTGCTTTTTCCTGTGATTGTGAGTGGGTGGATCTCTTGGGGTCTCTTTTGTCCCATTTGCATTCACACCCATGTGTGTAATGTTCCAGAGTTTCAGCACAGCCTTACCCTCCTCCCTCCCTTCCTTCCTTCCTCTCTCTCTCGCTCTCTCTGGTGTTTTAATGTCTTCTTTCCATTGTGTGTGACTGGGTTTGATTAAAGCCAGTCACAGCTGTTAGACAGTAAGACACGCTGCAGACTTACCAAGGGTTTCAGGACCACTCACGCCGGTCACTACAGCCAGATCCTACACTTAGGCAGGATCAGATACAGAACATTTATATTTACAGCTCTTCACTTGGCACACGCTTTTTAACCAAAGCAGTTTATAAGCCAAAAAGGTGAGCACTTGAAGGCTGGAGGCTTTTTAATTGCCTGAGTACTAACACAGCTCTCACCTTTGTTCAATACCACATACACTTTATCCTGATGTCCTGAAAATGTAGCGTATCATTTCTATAGATGCATCATTTCTAGTGTAACAGATGAGTGTGAAGTCCACAGAAAGAGTTTCTGGTGTAAATGAAAAGCCTCACACCAAAAGGTTATCTGATCCCCGGTGTTGTTCTCATCTGTATTCAGGAGAGGTTATTGATCCTCTCATTTGCATTGCAAACAACTGATTGTTCTCAAACACAACCCCCTTAACTCACTGCACTGCTTGATGCGCCTGTGCCAGAGAACAACCGAATAACATTTAGATTAGACGCTTTCCAAAAGGGCTGTGGATTTGTTTCTATGTCATAAAAATGAATTTTGTTTTACAGTAGTGCTGTTATTAGTGCCGGTCTCCACTGATATCTCCTGTAGTACCAGAAACCTCTAATTTGTCATTCAGCAGTGTGTGTCTGTGCTTCTGTTTGTGCAGGTGGAGGCAGGCGAGGTGTGTCCTAGCGGGAAGTTTACATCCTCGGGTGAGTGCTGTAGTATGTGTCCTGCAGGCACAGGCGTGGCGTCCAGTTGTGCACAAGAAGACACCAAATGCCAGCCATGCCAAGAGGGTGAGTGTTCATACAGCTCTGAAATCGTGTGTGTGCATGTGTGGGGGCTAAAGCCTAGATATCCATTGACATTTAAATAGAAGTGTTCGCTCTCTGATGTATTTGTGTGATTTTTATCATATAATCCACTATAGTGAGCTTTAACAACACTCATTTTTATGGAGTTATTTATTTTGACATTTAGTTGGATTTTCAAATGTTTGCCAGTCCATCCATCCATCCATCCATCCATTTTTTTCCTTGATACATATAAATTGAAAGTTTTCTGACATGCCTACTACATCTAAACACTACATGCTGTGTGAATATGTAAGCATTTGTTTGGAACCGTCTCAGCATATTAGTCTCGCATGTGTGACGTTCTCGTTCTTGAAACCTCATCGATTCTCCCATATCACAGGTGTGACGTTCTCCGGCTCCGAGGGACTGTCCAGGTGCCAGCCATGTTCGCAGTGCCCTTTAGGTGTCCCCCAGCTGGAACGCTGCACCCTCACCCAAGACACCCGCTGTGACTGCGGCCCGGGCTTCTTCCTGTTGAAGAAGAGGAACGAAACCAACTCTCTCTGTGCCGCATGTGCCATGTGTCGTCCAGGAGAGGGCATGTTGAGGGTGTGTGGCCCTTCAGAAAACACTGTGTGTCAGCCTTGTGGTCCAGGCACCTTCTCAGAGGATAAAAGCTACAACAAATCCTGCATGCCATGCTCCTGGTGCAAAGAGAGTGAGGTGGAGATCAGGCCGTGCCATCCCAAATCAGACACGCTCTGCATGGGTGGGTACATGATCCTAAATTTTTAGCTTTAACTTTAATGTTTGCATTGTTTTAATATAATAGTGCAATAATGCATACAGAGAAAGCTGTGTTTGGATTGTAGTTTGAGTAACACCAAGTACACAACAGACCGTCACTGGAATTCAAAATGTGAAACGAAATGACAAAGAAAAACGCAGCAAATCCTAAAGAACAATCTGACATTACTGTCAGAGACATTACTGAGAGTACTGTCAAGTAATGAGAGGCTGAGAGGATGGAAATACAGGGAAGAAGAAGAAGGAGGATGAGAAGGAGAAGAAGAAGGAGGAGGAGGAGAACTCGTCTTTATAGCACAGTTATAATGAGGAAATAAACAAACCTAAAACCTCAGGTGAAGTCCAGACAGGCAGAGGCCAGTAGATTATCAATTAAAAGTCTTGGTATCATCAGGACAGAAGTGTGAATGAGTGTATAATTCATGATGAGCTGGATGAAAGAAAGTCCTTATAAACTATGGCTGTGAGTGCAGTGTGACCAGGAACAGGTGTGTGTGGTCAACAGGACTATTAAATAGGAAGTGTGTGTGTGTTTGTTCTGTTTAGTGAAGTCTGGTGCAGGCAGTGGTGCATGTTAGGTATTAGAGTTCACTGAAACTGTACCGCTTAGAAACCTGATTAAACACGAACGGTTTTGCACTAAAATCTCAATCAATAAACAGTTAATAACTTCAACAAACTAGGTTTGATGTTAAAACGAGAATGACTTTCCTGGTGGCATAACCCTTTTGACCATGTAGTACAGGGTTCTTCTCAAGGTTTCTTCCTCATAGCATCTCAGGAAGGTTTTCCTCAAAACCATCACATTCTGAATTGATATATTTCTGTAACGCTGTAATGCCCGGTGTAAAAAGCTCTATACAAATGAAACCAGATATTATTTGAAGAAAATCTGGATAGTTAACCAACCCAGAAGAGAGTTAACATCTGTGTGGTCCAGCTGTGTGCGCTTAGCTTTACAGAATAACCACTTCTTCCATTTGTTGTAAGGTCTTCTTTAATTCGGCTCACAACAGAGCCGTGTTTATTTTCTTTGACCCCGTTGGTTGCTTTTGGTCGACTAAACAAAATTCCCATTTGCATATGGAGTCGGTTATAGAGGCCGAGCCAAGTTGCAAATGACGGTTACAACTCACACGCTACTAAATATAAAGCAACAAACACAGAGCAGTTCATAGTTTAATGGTTTTGACCAGAAGCGAACTTTTCTACCTGAATACACTACGATTGCAGATTTATTTGTGTCTGTTCCGATTGCTCTTGTGTTAATGTTCCGTACTGTGTGTGTATTAGCTGTGTAACGAACATGTGGCTAACATTAGCACCTCTGAGAGAGAAACATTTACCATTCGAGCAGAGCATCGCGAACCATTTTGCATGTTCCCTTTACATCAGCATTGAAAGCTGTAGTAAGGTACTAAAGCATGGAGTGGATCAGAAACAACCTTTCTACTAGGGTTAAGAAAAGTACCTTCATCATTATGTTTACCTACGTGAAGGTTCTGAAAATAGCTTGAAATTGTGAATCAGTGAATCAAACTGAATCAAAAGTGTGAAATCTTTCCTTCTTCTCTTTCTCTCTCGCGGCATAACATGAGATAACTCACCTAATCAGGGAAGGGCAACAGTGTTTTATCAGTGTGTGTGTGTAATATTCATTTAGATGGAGGGGATTTCCGCTATGGCAGATCTGTGAAGGCTTGCTGAGTGAGATTTGTTTTGCTCTGTATATTCCTTACGCTTCGTCTTACAACCTGGTACTCCAGTCTCGCCTGGCACGCAGGCGGTCTCTAGCCATGTGTTGCAAAAGATTCCTGTCTTGTGTGTGTGTGTGTAACAAGTGTGTCAGCTTTCTCCTCTTAATGTGGCTGTTGGAATTCTTTATAGCTTCCCTCTCTGTCTGAGACCAGATGTTGTTCCCGTCACTATTAATAAACATGTTATTAAGCTTTTAAAGCAGAGGAATACAGTGATGATTTTTTGTGGGAAGAGGGAAAGAGGGAAAAGCAACACGTCACGTCATTCTCACAAATCTATAAACAAGCCCTGAACACATTTATTTGCTATGATTTGGATCCGATTAGAAGAATGGACAGTGTACAGATGTCAAATACCCTGTGTGGAAACTGGAAATATCTTCTGAAATTTTGTGCCAGCAGATCGAAAACTGCACATCTTTTCGAACAACGGCTCTGAGGGGCCGTGGGAGTTCCCACGTCGATTCGACGAGGAGAAGAAGAATAGAGAGGTGACAGGATCTGAAGCTCCAGACCTTAGCTCTGAGCACCATCAGGGAGGAAACAACATCTTGATCTACATGTCTGTGCTGGCAGCCGTGGTGCTGGGACTCCTGATTTACGTCGCCTACAAGTGGTGAGCAGCCTGATGATGAGCTTTTACCATAATGCACAAACAATACCAAAGTATTAACCTGAAAGACGTGGGTCATTGCGGGCATGATCGGATATGTATAGTGCCTCTCAGTGGCTGTTCATTTATTCCGTTTGGTCTGAACCCAAATGGCTGATCACTTAAGTGTGTAATAAGCTAATAAAGGTGTCTGTGTGTATTAGCTGGAAATCGTTCCAGCAGAAGGCAGCACTAGGGAAAGCACGAGCTGCAGAGCTGAACAACGTGGTTGAGGGAGAGAAGCTACACAGCGACAGCGGCGTGTTCCTCGACTCTCACAGCCTGCAGGAGAGCCAACTGAACAAAGGTAAGCACCGCAGATTCACATCACTCCCTCACTTCCGTGTACACTACACTGTTACCTTTGACACGTCCAGGCAGGATGGCCAAATGTTTTGACCAATTTTATCTTATTCGTAGGCATTAAGCAAGAGAGCAAGCAGGACTCGCGCTACATTAACCTGCCCCCTCACAGGCAGGAGGAGGTGGAGAAGCTCCTGGCTGAGGGTGGAAGTCGGAACTGGAGGCAACTGGCCACCGTGCTGGGTTACGAGCAGGAGCGTGTGGACGTGTTTGGCCGTGGCGAGGATCCCATCCACACGCTGCTCACTGACTGGGCACAACAGGACAGCGCAACACTCGAGCTGCTGTCCACCGCGCTGAGCAACATCGAGCGCCATGATGTAGCCAAAGCACTCAGCTCCCCTGATCAGGGTATTACCATGGTCTGAATTCAGTTCATTTTATTGGCCTGAAGGACAATGAACCCTAATGAGGAAAAGAGCACAGCACTCGTTTCTGCATTACAGGGAAACTTTACACTCCAAAACATAAAGGCAAAGAGGCGTATCCTGCTTGTTTTGTATTGATATAAGTGCCCTTTTGCTCGATTTTGCAGCGCTTTCCACCAAGAACGGACACTCTGCTCGTCTTCCTTTCAAGACTGTTTCGGTATTTATGTGAAGAGGACAGACTTCCTTTTTCGGAGTGTTGACAAACCAGAACGAAACATAATACTGGCTTTGTAATAAGAAAAAAACCCCTAGCCCTTTGTTCTTCATACCACATTCTAGTAAATGTTGTCATTCTGAGTGGTGCACATGGCTTTGGTTACTGCCTGCTGGTTGCATTAAAATGCAGTGTTTCTGTGCAGTTTTCCACACTCACTCCTGCTGGAGGAAGAACGTTTTCTTTTCAAATGCGTTCTCATTCCTCCAGAAAAAAAAAGGTAGTCTTACTAATGCAAACATTCACTGACTCATTGAACCTGAGCACAGCCTTCCAACATGTGACTCACATGCTGTAAATGAAAAAGGAAGACATGAGTGATTTATGGGCAAACTACATGTTGTATTCTTAACAAATAATCATAAAGCACTGTTTCCTTCTGTGTGTACACCATTGAGCAAATAATACAACTAGAAACGTAGCAGCGATAGGAAGCAGCACCATGTGTCTTTTGTTTGTCCCGTCAATCATGACATTTCTTTTTTCTGTCTCTTTTAATAAAAATGAATAATAACCTGTGTGAGCAAAGAATGGGAGCATTTTAATGATATAACCTTTGTAATGACTCAGTTAAAGTCTTATTAACTGTTCAAGCATGAAGAATCAAGCATGATGGGGCTTGCTATGGAAGGAAAATAATATACGACGAGGCAGGGTGACGAGGCAGGGTGACGTGGCCTGAAACAAAGCAGAGTAGCTGTTTCAGTCCTGAAGGGTTTTACTTTCCTCAAACGGCACCTCCAGGGTTATTGGTTCGATTCCTGCATCTGCTCACTGTGTGTGGTTTGCACGAGTACTGCAGGTACTCCAGTTTCCTCCCCAGTATAAATACGCGTGTTGAAGGCTGACGGCAAGCTGTAAATTGTCTGTACTGTGTGCATGTCTTGACACCCTGTCCAGTGTGTCTCCTGTGTCCATTGGGATGGACACCAGAGTCCCCACAACCCTGTATAGTATAAATAAGTACAGAAAATGCCTGGATGGACAGAAACAGCACGAGTGGTATGCAAAAAACAAAACACGACTTACCGACAGTTATAATATTTCATTTATTACCAAACAACTTTGCATTTTAAAACTACTTCTGTTTACATAGTAGTACTGATTGTCAGCAAGACAAGATCCTGGTATAATTTATGTTCCAGCAGCTATAAACAGTTGTTCCCCATAAAGCTACCAAGACCAAAAAAAAAAAAAAAACACAAAAAACACTTGGCCTTTAAAAATAGCTCCTTCATTAATGTTCAATCCATGTGTTTGTACAGAAGACACTGAAATGAATATTTAATATTACATCATCTCTAATCCCAGTGGATCTGAAATTTGTTTGCATTCTTTTCCTAAATAACTAAAGATTTCACTATGACATATGACGTGCTGATCTACACTGGATACAAAAGGTCTGCACGCTCCTGCTGGTTTGTGCGATAGAAAAATAACCTGAAAACAAAACATTTTAGGGCAAAAGAAACAAAATGTTGTTTTTTTTTAAATAATTAATTAATTATAAATAATTATCTAGTTAGCTAGTATAATTAGCTAGTTACACAAGCTGATCAATGATGTTGAGGTTCTCTTTGGGTGTGACAAGATTGGACAGGATTAGGAACGAGTACATCAGAGGGACAGCCCATGTTGGACGTTTGGGGGACAAAGTTAGGGAGGCGAGATTAAGATGGTTTGGACATGTTCAGAGGAGGGAGAGTGAGTATATTGGTAGGAGAATGTTGGACATGGAGCTGCCAGGCAGGAGGCAAAGAGGAAGGCCAAAGAGGAGGTATATGGATGTAATTAATGAGGATTCGAAGCTAGTGGGTGCAAGTGTTGAGGATGCAGAAGATAGGGTTAGGTGGAGAGAGATGATTCGCTGTGGCGACCCCTGAAGGGAAAAGCCGAAAGAAGAAGAAGACACAGGCTGATCAATCCAATCGCATTCAAACTCATGGCCATAAATTATTATACATCTTTAAATAAATCAAATAAATAAACCATAAATAAAAAATGTCAGATGTTTATGTAGGAAACTGAAACCATGGTCCTCAGTGAGCTTCCAAAGCATGTAAAGGATCTCACTGTGGAACCACCAAAATGTCAGAAGTGACATAACACAGCGAAGACCATCATGAAGAAGTGGAGAAAATGGGGTCCCAGGCTGACATTACCAAAAGAACAGGACATCTTCAAAACAGATAATAGAAAAATGTATTCATCAGGGAAACTGCCAAGAGACATACAGCAACATTAAAGAAGCTTCCAGAATATCCAGCAAGTATTTGTTGCTCTCTGCATGTGACAGTCATTTATAGTCTAAGCCAGGGGTCGTCAACCCGCGGCTCCGGAGCCGCAAGTGGCTCTTTCGTCCCTCTGCTGCGGCTCCCTGTAGATTTGGAAAATAAATATTTAATTTAAATTTATTTTATTTTAGTCAGTTAGTTTTTAAATTAAAATGTAATTCTAAATTCTAAGATTATGATGCTCTTGTAACATTAAAATAAACTGGGTTTAATTTTTTTGTCGCTCAAAATATGCGTCATAACTGCCGACTTGCGAAATCAGACACATTTTTGGTTTGGTGCAGCAAGTTAAAATTTTGATGTCATGAATAAGAAGAGGACTCATTTAGACATTGAACATTTTATTTGAAAGTAACCTTCAACCCAGCGTCTTTTTTGTTAAGGTTAGTTCAAACTGTTCAAAATATTTTTGTTTGACGGCAGAAATAATATTTCGTTTACTCGGTAGCAGTTCATTGATTTCATAAACGCAACACACTACAGTTTTTTCTATACTTTCCATAAAGGTAAAAAACGATATATGCAGTGTTATCTTCATGTTAGATGTCAAAGGGGTTTTGTGGCTCCCTGTGTTTTTTTTTTCTGTGGGAAACGGGTCCAAATGGCTCTGAGTGTTTAAGGTTGCCGACCCCTGGTCTAAGCTAAGGGGAGAAGGAAGACCTCTCGTGAAAAAATAAAGTCACCCCAAACCATGTAGCAAAATGTCTTATAGTCTAACGAGTCTAAGATAGAAATTCATCTTATCTCACCATTCCCACTGTGAAGCATGGTGGTGGCAGCAGCATGATACAAGTCGGCTTCTCTCCAGCGGACAGCGAGGCTCTAGTCAAGATCCAAAGCACCAGTTAACAATGGTTCAGAAGCTTTTCACAGCTTCAGAAGAAGAAGATAAAAGTTTTAGAACAGTCCAGTCAGAGACCTGATCTAAATCCTATCGAAAACCTGTGGAATGAATTGACGGCTGTTCAGCGGAGATCCCCTGCTTTTAATTTTTTGCAAGGAAGAGTGGAGTTAAAATCAATTTGCCCAAATAAAGACGTGCTAAGAAGGCAGAGTCAAACACACAGAGTTCTGTATTAAAAGCAATATGTGCTTTAGTATTAAGTATTAGCTAAGGAGGTGCACATACTTATGCAACCGGGTTTAGATTTTTATTTTCTTTTTACATACAAATAGATCACAATAAACGGTTACTTACCAATGCTTCAATTCACATAATACAAAAAAAAAAGCTTTTCTTGTTGTGAATCAGTGATCCGTTAGCTCTGGGCAAACTCACCACCTACGCAACAAAATGAGTCATAAATAATTACAGCAGCAGTCACGCATGCATGCAAAGGAATTATTCTCTAGTCCAAAGAGCGCTATATGATTTCTGTTATTGTTTTTCTATGCATATGCTACACCAGTGTTGACCAGGTTCGGTACACACAACCATGTGTGAGCAGAAGATGAAAACCTGCCGTCTAAAGATTAGAAGAGCGTGAGTGCTGTAGGCCCAGCTGGTGCTTAGGAGCTGGTACTTTTATGCAGCATTTTAGCTCCTAGCACCTTTTCTCCTTAAATCTGTTAATGATTTCTTAGGCTGCTCTGTTAAGCAGGATGTGAGAATCGCCTAAGCTCTGGGCGCCTTTGCATGCCTCCGCATTCTCCAGATGGAGCTGCTTAACTGCGGTCTGGAGCAGAGCTGCTGGAATTCCTGGCACTGGAGGAGAAGAAGAAATGAAGAGGGAAATAGAGAGAAAGAGAGAGAGAGAGAGAGAGAGAGAGAGAGAGAGAGAGAGAGGGAGGGGGGGTTTGCTCGCTGCTAAGAAGGCACAGAAGTCTGAGCTATATTCATCCCAGTCTTATAGAGTCTCTAATGAAAACAGTGAATCACTTTGATTCTGCCGAAACTGGAGCCAGACATCTGCTGTGTTCCTGCACAGTGATGTCGCTTGCTCCATGGTGCTGCTTTAGGAAGCAAGAAAACAGCAAAGGCTTCAAAAGTGCTCAGATGTTTTTCGCCACGATGGTACGGCTCTAAACGTTCGTATTAAACCTAAACATCATGCAGCTATGACGTGACACACGAAGCATGTTCACAGCAACTGTAGGAACAACAGCAAGAGACCCAAGACAAGAACGCGTGACTTATTTTTACAAAACAGTTTATTTTAAAATGTTCTTTACACTCAGTATGACAATGTGCTTGCACAGTACTTACAGTGGAGTGGGACTCCATTTTATACATAAAAAATGTCTTTCAGTAAAGAAAGAAAGAAATAAAAAGGGAGAGGGGAAAATAAAAGACAAAAACAACAAAAAACACACACCACCCACACACCCCTTTAAACCCAACACAGAGCTGTGGGAAAGAATCCTGGTTGCTATGGGAACACTAGAGCTTCTAGCTGCTGGCTGGACTGAGGACTGACCTTATTTGTTAGTTTTTTATTCACATATTTACACAATAATCCACAATCTCCACAGTCCGTTACAACGTCTCTGCTTATTTAAAAGGATTTCAAAAAACTATTTTTCAATATATTCACATATAAACCAATATAATACATGATTTCAGAGTGGGGAGGAGAGATTAATGCGACTTAATGCAAAGACAGGAGATTTCATGGTGCAGTAAAAGAGTCCGGATGATCTTGATTGCGAGAGAGAAAGTTACTACACGCCTGGAAGGCTTCACATTTACCTGTCTGAAGCTTAGTAAAAGAGCAAAAGTTAATGAGAATTTATGTAAAACAGCAAGAAACTGGTTGATAAAAAAAAAAAAAAAAAATGCTACATGCCACAGCTTTTTACTCACTGAGAAGAGTAAAAGTGGCCAAGAGTGACAGAGAGAATGGATGCATTAACAAACGTCCTTCACACTTCAATTCTTTAAAAGTTATTAAAAATGCAGCTGAACGGAATGTCCCAAGATCCTCAGGTGTGCTGCAGGAACCGGGCAGTAGAGCCAGGCTTTTACGCTCTGAGTGAAGATGAGTGCAAAATCTGATAGCACGAGACCGCACTTGATACCCGAAAAAACGAAACAAAGAATTCACAAACTCCAGCAGTCCGTCGCACCCTGACCTACTCGTCTTTCTTGTCATTTGGTAGTCTCGAATTAACAGCTGGTAAAAGAAAAGCCTGTCTCCTTCAATAAGGACTGCCAGTAGAAGCCACCACTGACTGAGACAATTCTAATACGAACTAGGGCAACTGGCAAGACATGCAAGCAGATAACAAGGGAAATGGAACAAACTCCCATGTTCTCATTAGCCATGAGCTGCTGAGGGTCCTGTGAACGGACATGAAGCAAATAACATAGTGCAGAGAGGTCATTGCTGAAAAGGCTAAAAGCATGTGATGACTTGGGTTGAAGGGAAGGGGGAAAGTCTGTAGCACCCTATTTGTGCGTTTTCTGCACGTTTCTCTGCTTGCTGGCTACGAGAATTTCCGGATGATTATCCTTATTTCCGTGCAAGCGCAGGACTTCCAGAGCAGCAGTAAGGACATGGTCAGAGAGTCTATATAAAAACAGATAGACTAAGAGGCCCCAGAGATTCGCTGGGTGATTTGCTGCTCGATACCTACGACACTGAGAGGAAGGAAGCTACTCCAACTCAGTGTCCTCTTTGGGCCGGTAAACAGGTCCGAACTTCTGCATGTATTTCTTAATGTATTCCTTGGTCTTGTGTTTAACGTTCTCGTTACACTCCAGGTCCTCTGGGTTTTTGCAGGATTTGAGCTCCTTGTTCATCACTCCATGAGTCAACTTGGGGGGAAGGAAGAGCAAAGAAAAAATCAATCAATCAAAACACACACACACACACAAGCTTAAGTTGGTATCAACAGATGGCCATAACCTAACGTTCATCAGGCACCGCCAGACAATAGTGGCACTTCACTCTGTAATGTTTATCGTGTAACCCTCCTTTATAAATAGCAGAAACTGCTTTCAAATTCAAATGATATTAATAAACTATTCATTTTACTCTTCATTACACTGATACTCTATTACAGAGTTAAGAATGCTAAAATTGTTAAGAACAGCTACCATTTCTATTATTTCATAGAAAAAAACCCCCAAAAAATAGTCCTTACCTTCCTGGCAAGATGTTTGAAATCTTCGGTGTTACTAATGCGCCCCAGTTTGCAGTCAGGCTTTCGGTACGGATTAAGGCATTGGACAATAAATTGTGACATCTGGGTATAACAAGGAAAGAAGCAAGCAGCAAGGTAAGAAAAACAGCAGCTAGCATCGCACTAGTGTAAGCTCGAGTGAGTAGTATACCTCTTTGCGGAAGACCTCTTTGCTTTTCTTTGCAAGCTCGCTGGAGGTGTCTGCCTCGGCTGTCTTGGTGGAGAACTGTAAACAAATCGAGGTGTTATATTTTATGATGCGTCAGATTTTTTTTTTCCATGGCAAAGACTAGAAACCAGATGGGATTTGTTTGTGTTTAAAAAAAAAAAGTTTCAAACAGCTAAAACAAAGATTTTCTGGGCAGCAGATCCAAAACAATAAGCAAAGCCAGAAGGAACAAACAACTTTAATTTTCACTGCACAGCATTCTGTAAAGGACAGGAATATGGTAGATGTGGCAGTAGAAGCCCCCCTGTGGCCTTCAGATGCAATTCCTAAAGGATTATAAATGCTAACAAAGATGTACAGTGCAAAGTAAAACCAGTTTTTTAAGCTTGAGGCAATGTAGAGCAGTTAAAACACATATGTACTTTGGCTTAATAAAAAGGGGGCTGTCTCTCTCGGGACAAGTCCCAGATGCTGCCCATTACAGTGTGCAACATCTTCAATTTACCAGAGGACCCATGCAAACCTCAAACCCCAAAGAGAACGGCAGAACGGTTTATAGTCCTGTTTTGGACCTTCACAAATTCTAAAGTACTTTCCTGAAGATTCTAAGAGTAGATAAGTGGTGAAAAAGAACACTATCTGCTTATTACCTTTGAGGGGTTTTCATCGTATGTTGGTGTCCCCAGGTCCATCTCAGCCTCATGCTCCACAGTGGCCTCTTCCCCGACACCATCCCAGCTCGGGGGATCCCACTGGGTTTGCCTAAATCCCACAGTCACATACATTAAACATCACACAGATGATGTGAGTCATGAATATGCAAAGTCAGTGAACACAAAGGTTATTTCAGCAAGCTATTCAAAAGATCAGGATTACTGTGTGGATCGCTGGAAATCTCTCAGCACCTCACAATTCAAGCTGATTTAGATTCAGGATGCACATAATGCTCAATGTAATCAGAATAAGGTGAATTTTTTAAAATGTCGAAAAATAAAAAAAATCACACAACACAAGATGTCTTGTCCATTAGAGTGTTGAATACAATCATGATATTATTTTCCCTCATCCAGCATCACCTGGAGCACCACTGCTACATAAACGATGCTAAGACAGCTTGGTGCATAAAGTGTCCACCATTCCGCATTTCTATATTCTTGATTTCATTTATTAGAGTTTTGTTTGGAGCAGTTCAGTACACTCCATTTTGTACAGAACTGTGATTTAACTGTGAAGCATAACTGTGATTTAAGACACGTTTTGTCTTGTTTTTAGTCAATAACCTCAGTAACGCAAACGAAACTCATTAATTCACTTGCAACTGCTCCAAACAAAACTCTAATAAATGAAATCAAGAATATTCAAGAAAATATTATGTGAACTTTTCTTCCTGTCTCTGTGCAGAGATTTAAATGAGCAAAATCTTAAGAACTAGTGGTTGAATGTTTATAGACGTTATAAAAATGATCATTGTAACCTGCAAATAAACAGAAAAGATTTTTGGAAGTCTAAATAGCTTTTTCTTCTTTAGTTAGTTAGTCCTACGTTTTTCTTGAATAGTTTTTTTTTTTTAGTACAAGGAATAAACTCAGAGGTGAAGGACCTGTTCTACTTACAGTTCATTTAAATTTACAGCATTTGGCAGACACCCATATCCAGGGTCGACTTACGTTATTTAATTTTTATACAACTGAGCAATTGCGGGTTAAGGGCCTTGCTCAGGGGCCCCAACAGTGGCAGCTTAGTGGACCTGGGATCGACTGACAACCTTCTGGCCTTCTAAACACTAGGCTTCTAAACCTTCTAAACACTAGGCTACCACATGCCACACAAGTGCTTTTACATAAAATACATAAATAACCTAAATCACCTTTAGGGTTTATAATGTTTCATTCTAAATGGGCAACTCTAAAATACTCATTTGAATTCATGAATTCATTTCAGATGCATATATGAGGCACTGGGCATACAAGTGTACTACTCATAACTCATGAAAACTGTGCAACAGTGTTCCTGTGCAAAGTCAGGTTAAATATGTGGAACATTTTATTTAATGTAGAAACATTACTCTCAATACAAAACACAAATAAAATACAAGACTCAGACTCAGCAAAGGAATTTTATAACCTGGTGACTATATGGTAGTAGTAGATTTTCCCCTCAGGATCCCGTGCAACCTTCCAGCTGGGAGGGAGGACAATGGTTTTAGGTTTGGGAGGTGAAGGAGGAGGCAGGTCCATGATGTTGTTGGATACAATCATTTCCTGCAGATAAGGGATTTAGAAGGGGTGTTTGACGATTAGACTGATCAACTGAAACAATGAATTTTAAATCCCTCTTAACAATGACCTAGTAGTATCATTTAGACCTAACGTATTCCTAAAACAAAGCTAGCAACAAAAAAAAATTATGTGATTTCTAGCTAGAATTCTCTAAAAGCAGCGTAATGTTCTAGATGCTAGTAACTTTTGTTTCTGTGTGCCTCCACAAATATGCAGCCAGAGGACCAACAGCCCCCTCTTGTGGTGTCCTGATTGACCTTCATTACCTACCGGCTGTACAGGTTGAGAGGTGACTATGGTGGTAACTGTGCCACCTTGCTGGACAACCACTCCCTGCTGGTGACCAGCATAGACCTGCTGCCCATGCAAGTAGCCAGTGGCTGGCTCAGTATATGCCTGCATTAGCACACAGAGACAAGACAATAGGCATTTTACTTGAGCACTGCAGTACAAGAAGGGGCCAGAAGCCTTAATTTTGCTAGGGCAATTTCTAGTTTGAATTAATACGGTGTGTATTAGTTGTTTCAAGCCTCTTACCTGAATGACAGGAGTGCTGGTCTGTGAGTAACCTGCAGGAATGCTGTAAATTGTCTGGCATGGCTGGCCTTGGTAATAAATCGCAGTCTGTGGCTGGGCTGGGTTCGAGTACTGCTGAGTAGGCTGCACAGTCACTGCCTGTTGTGTAGTGGGATCCCAAAGTGTTGCATATCCTTGTTGGCCCTGCACTTGGGTGCCGGCTGTCTGTGTAGGAACTGACAGGACAGTGATGCCGGGGTCCTGAGCTGGCGTGGGTGGCTGGACAAACTGCTGTGGCTGGGCAGAAGATGCCAGCTCCAGTGTAGCAGGCACGTGTGTCAGACCTGTAGCTGAGCTGGCCTGTGTGGTGTTGGGGGACTGAGCTGCCAGAGTCAGGTCAGTAATGAGCGACTGAGTAGTCTGATCAAAAGCTGTAGTCACACACATAGGGTCAATTGGCGGTGTAGGTAATAGCACCTTGCCCGCATTGGGATTAGTTGGGTCCACATATGTCTGAATAGGGTAACCAGGTGGATAATTCATGAAACTTGGGCTTGAGGGATACACAAGAGTACTGAATGCTAATCTCTGTAGCTGTTGCTGCTGCTGTTGCTGCTGCTGTTTCTGGGCTTCTCGCTGAGCCACCTCCTGTTCAAAGAGCTTCCGTCGTTCCTCTGTGGAAAGCTTGGTACGAGCCTCCTTGGTTCGAGATTTCTTACTACTGCTAGCTGAATCATAGCTAAAGAAAAAGCCACAAAAAAGTCAGATGGTAAAATTAAAGAAAAAGATAGTGTAAAGACTTATGCCCCTTTTCCACCAAAAAGAACCGGGTGCTGGTTCGGAGCTAGTGCTGGTGCAAAGTTGGTTCCACTGGCGAACCTTCTAAGAACCGGTTGCCTTTCCACCGGCGGTCACGTTTCCCAGCAACTTTAGCGCGGCAGCGGCAAACACAAATAAATCAACAATGGCGGATGTTGCTTTACTGTTAATGCTCATGGCTTTGCGGACCTACATTGGCATCCAAACGCGGCGAATCCAACGTGTACGTGCAGCTCCATGTAATTTGTATAAATGGAGGTTGCACTCGAGAAACTAAATAACATTATTTTATCATTAACAGAAAAAAGTTAGCCTTAGCATGTAGCTTCCTACTATCATGTGTGCTGATAATTGAGCATATTGCGGTAAAGTAAATATCGTCGCTGTCGGGCGGAAACCTCGTATGTCCAAATTTGGTCAATTTCATATTTTTTCACATATCGATGCTATTGGTCAGTCCCCACGTGTGTCTGTTATTTTTACAAGTTATTAACCAATCTAAAGTCTTGAAAATAGCTTGAGCGCAAATCTCATAATTCCATTGGACACTTCAACTGTCCACCTCTTCCTCACTCCGCGGGAGAGCTTCGCGGCATATTTCTCCTCAAGAAGAATCGCAACGAATCAACACGTCTTCTGAGGTAAATGTCTTCAAAACACTGGGCTCAAAGAAAAACAATCTTGACCCCCGCTAGTTCTGGTGCTCGTCTGAGGACAGGAATTTAGCGCAAGACAATCCACTGCAACGCGGACTAAACCCTGTGCACTGCAGATAAAGTACGGCTTTTTTTTAATGTTCTGAAAAATAACGGTTTTGGAGATATGAGGATTCCGCCTGACAGCGACGATATGTATTAAACATTAGTATACTTAAGGTACATTATCAAATATGCTAACAGTAGCCCCACCCACAGCCCCTGACGTAAGCGGTTCTTAAGTCCAGACCAGAAACTTTTTGGTGCTACTTAAGAACCACTTTTCCTGGTTCAGAGCCGGTGCTTTGGGTGTCGAAAAAGAAAGAACTGATTTTAAATTAGGCTCTGGCTCTGAACCAGCACTCAAGCTGCCTCAGTGGAAAACGTGCATTAGTGTCGCAGTGTATTGCATGTCTCACCGGTCTTCATTTCTGCGGCTGCTCCTTTCGTAGGGGGATTGGTATGGTGGAGAGGCAGAACCTCGTCTACGCCGCCTTTCTGCACTACGTAGCAAATACCGGTCAGAGTCTTTTTCTCTGTCCCAGTCCCGCTCTCGGTCCCAGTCCCGCTCTCTTTCCCTCTCCCGCTCTCTCTCACGACTGCTTGACGGGGTGCGGGTTGTCAACAGCGCGTCTCTGTCCCGACTACGGTCTGTTTTTACAAAATTAAGAGCAATTTGCATGTTACATTACAAACACCTGTAACAATGATTTTAAACAGAGATACAACAAAGTTCAGTACATAACGACTATATAATAAGGTCAGATAAGCAGACATACCACTTGATTCTTTCTCTACCTGACTCTTCTTTGGGATCCTGTACACCTCCTGATTGACAAAATTACATAAAAAAACCATGCATCTGTTTACAATTCTCTTCTTAACACCCTAAAATACTAAGAATAACCTAGATAGCAATTTAGAATGTAACTGCTGGTTTTTTTCAATCTTGCCTTCAGGTCTTTCCAGCTGTCAAGTAGGCGGGCAGCCATCTCACTGATGTCAGCAGCTCCAATCTGAGGCTCTTGGCTTCGCTCACTTTCCACATCTGACACAGCCTCCTCCTCATCCTGGGAAGGTGTGCCCACTGCTGTGCCCTCTGTTGCCACTATTCCCGGCGGCAGCACCTCTGCTGTGCAAACAGCTGAAACTGAAGGACTGGTATCTACAGTAACTTCCGCTGTCGTTTTCTCAGCAGCACTGGCACCAGAACTAGGTGCAATGTTGTCCAAGTTGAGGGGTGAGGCTTCTGGGTTAACTGTAGACTCAGAAAGGGTGGTTTCCATACTATCTGAAGGTATGCTGACATCAAGGGATTCTGTAGGTACACTGCTGATGGTGGAAGGAGCCAAATTGTTTGTGACTGAAAGCTCAGCACTCTCGTTCTCTGAAGACGACTCAGAGCTGGGAGTGCTCTCATCTGGGGGGTGCAAGGAGGGGCTAGCATCTACTTCATCGTGGACACTGGAAGCACTGGGATCATGAGGTAGATCTATGACTGGTGCCTGCACTTGACTTTCTGCAGGATCAGATTCACAGTTCTCCTCCATGTGAACAGGAAGGTTCTCATCTGTCTTGCTGGTTGTTTCCTCCTCAATTTCCTGCACTTCTGTTTTAACCTCCTCAGCAACCTCTTCCTTTATCTCTAGTTTTGCCTGGCTACTCTCCACAGCATCTGAAGCTTCCAGTTTCACTAACAGCTCTGGGGTCACAGCCATTTCCTCACCGGTCTCACTTTTTTCTGCCTTGTCCGATGTGACCTCTAATGAGGGCTCTTCCTCCACCTCCTCCTCTTCTTCGTCTTCTTCCTCTTTACCATCGGAGACCTTGCTGCCATCTGAGAGAGCGCTATCGAGGCTGTTCTCACTTATGATTTTCAATCTGCGGTATACAGCACGTTTTGGTGTGTCTCCATCAAGCTCTGGTGCCAGTTTAACAGGGGGGCCATCGGGGGTGTTGAGAGGTGTGTGGGCTCGGGAGGTGCTCTCACTGGAGTAACCATCCTGTTCTGTAGGCTGGCCAAGTGGATGGCTTTGGGCCCAGCGCTGGATGTATTGTAGAACACGGCTCTCTTCCAGCATGTTCTTAGTAGAAATGGGCAGCACTACCAATGCCTTCATTATCTGTGCAGATCATGACGATACAATAGGAAGGTTTCAGGCATTTTCAAGAGGGGGAAAAAAGGTAAACGCTTGTGCTGCTATACTGTATACCAGATAACAAAATGTAATAGTATATTTTATTTTGCTTTATTATTAAAATTATGAGACAAACCCGTGCATAAAATCTGCATATATTGTTTATTACAACAAATAAATATCAAAATCAGACACCCCCAATATAATTGGTGAACCTTTTTTGCTGTCAAGGATTGGTTTATTACTTGTGCTATTCCCAGGATGTTCTCCAGAGACATTATGAGTGTTTACAAAACAGCAAATTACAGAAAAATGTAGGAAATGCCCACCTCTTCTGCTGCTTAGCCATATTAGGTGACAATAAAGCTGAAGAGGAATGATACTAGCATAATCTAGGTGGTAAAGTGTATCGTCTTCTACATTGCTGTATTACTCCTGTTCAACTAAGACTAACAAAAATACCACCCCTTACAAAGTACTTCAATATTCTGTGAAGACCAAAACCATCAAGAATATCCATTTGGAGCTTAGTGGCTAAATGTTTTGTGTGTGTGTGTGTGTGTGTCATGCACATTTACCTCCATTTGCAGTTTGAGGTTATTACCAGAGTTGCTTTTGGCTTCTGAGAGATCGACCATGAATATCCACAACAATGAGAGACCGTGATGATCCAAAAACTGCTTGAGGCATGAAGAATTTGTAGTATTCTACACATATAAAACACAGCAAGTGAGAAAAATAAAATGAAGCAACATCATTGTCCTGAAGATAAAATAACAAATGTATTACTAGTTCATGTTTTAATGTGGCACCTACCTGGATCAGTTTAACACAAGTGAGTCTCTGCTCCATAGTTTCCACACGCACCATGAGTCTGCAGAGAGAAACTACTTGTTTCTCATCACTTAGACCTTCCCCATTCTCTAGCAGAGCCTCCAGCTCCTCGTCCACCTGTAATATGGAGATAAAAACATACAACATGAGTACTAAGGGCCAACACAATAACAAAGCTAATGTAAGCAGTTGTTACTGATATTGAAGCTGCTTTTATGGCAATGACGTCCTTGCTGGACCATACAACTAAAAGGTTTATCATAAATATAATGTCTCATATCATTTGATATTGATAATTATTGATCAATGATATTAACCTTTTTAAACAGCGACAAGTAACAAAAGTTTCAATTTAACCACTGTAATTTAAAAACATAATAAATAAAAATAAATAAAATAAATAATTTTAGCTTAACAGTCAAAAACATCAAAAAAATTAAACAAATATCTCATTTTAAATGAAGATTTAATAAATCGTCTCTGTTTGGGCGGAAACCTCGTATGTCCAAATTTTGTCAATTTCATATTTTTTCACATATCGATGCTATTGGTCAGTCCCCACGTGGGTCTGTTATTTTTACAAGTTATTAACCAATCTAAAGTCTTGAAAATAGCTTGAGCGCAAATCTCATAACTCCATTGGACACTTCAACTGTGCACCTCTTCCTCACTCCGCGGGAGAGATTCGCGGCATATTTATTCTCAAGAAGAGTCGCAACGAATCAACACGTCTTCTGAGGTAAATGTCTTCAAAACACTGGGCTCAAAGAAAAAAAATCTTGACCCCCGCTAGTTCTGGTGCTCGTCTGAGGACAGGAATTTAGTGCAAGACAATCCACTGTAACGCGGACTAAACCCTGTGCACTGCAGATAAGGTACGGCGTTTTTTTAATTTCCTGAAAAATAACGGTTTTGGAGATACGAGGATTCCGCCCGACAGCGACGATATGGAAAATAAACTTATACTTAATACTTAACAAATAAAATGTTACAAAATCTGTGCACTTTAATGTAGAACAATCAACACTTGCTTGTTTTCATTCAGACCCTAGGACATCAGTGCATAAGTCAAGTTTCAAGCATAAAGTCCTCTGTATGGTCCTCAGTAAAATATGCTGTTTCCAAGCATTTACTCTTCAGTTTCCATTCGCTGCCAGTGAAATGCACACATCTGTACGGCTCACACGTGCGACTTTACCAGATGTCTGTGCTTGTTGCGAAATACGAGACGGTGGGCAGCTTTGTTTCCACTGCTTTTCAACACTCTGAATAAAGTTCGGTAATTGCGGTCTTGGTAATTAAAAAAAAAAAAAAGAAAAAAAACAACAAAAAATAATTTGGACCAATATTTATGGACAGAAAGAGCCACTTGAAATCTCAGAACAATTAACAAGTTCCAGGTACACATCTGAACCAAATCAGCCTGTCTTCCTCTTAATAACACCATCTTTAATAGATCAGTGTGGCAATTATCCAGAGAAAGGAGCATGTCTGATTTGATTGCGTGTTATACAATAATGGTCAATAGGCTTGCAGCCATGATGATCCGTTTAACCTTTGTTGCTTCCATTAAATAGGCTGTACATCGTCAGGGCCAAAGCCACTTACTGTAGTCAGTGCACTGACAGCTTCTTTCTTCCGAGATCGTTCCCTTTGCTTCTTTCCAACTGCAGCCCGTACACTGACACGGTTCTCTCCACCCAGGAAGCCACGACAACTCGGTGCTCCACAGTAGCACTTCTGTGCCTCTTTCCTGGAAGATAAAACATTTCGATTTTTTTTAAAAAGATAAAATGTTATGCCTATTTTCCTTCAGAGATAAAAGCAACAAACTGAAACCTGAACTGAATGTATAGCTTTACATTGCAGTTGCACGACGAAAATAAATGCAGCAAACTTACCCATATCTTTGGAACTGGTAATCAAAAGTGAGCTCTGTCCCAGCCTTTACAGTTTTGGTGGTAAAGAAGCCAACTCTGAGCTGACCGTTCACAGTCCACTGTAGGAGAAAACAATATGATTTAAAAAATACAAAATGTTCTTGTTTGAATAATAAGAACTTAAAAAGACCATGAAAATTCACCCTAATGGCACATGTACAAATAAAAACCCACTAAGAATGAATTATTAATTAATTACATTTTTAAACCATTTTAAGCCTGCTGGTCAGCATGCTAGCACAGCACTAACCTTCTGAGTTTCGCAGTTGGGCTCACAGCTGTGGTTCATAAACCTTGAGCAGTTGCCTTTCAGCGTGGCATCAATGATCTGTAAATGACATGAACGATAAAATGCTTTCAAATTGAAAGTAACCCAATTTTAAAAAAATGCATGCGTTTATGATAGCACATGTCTGTTTTATAGCACATGTCTGTTTGAACAAAGGGCACAAATTCACCTCGTTATTCTTCAAAGCCATGAAGTAGTAGTGGATGTTCTTGCTGCGAGCATACTCTTTTACACGTGATTTGAACTCTCTGTGATCCAGAACCTCACCGCAATACTCCAACACGAACGTGTTCCTGGATTAAATCAGCATAAAAGTTTTTTTTTATTGAGACACGGCGTATCCTTTATGATGTATTGGTCTCATTTGTGCTTGGTACGTACGGCGGTAAGTCTTTGGCAGCTCTCAAACCCCAACCTTTGCTTTCAGTGAGAATTACTTCAAAATCGGCATGCTGCTTCATCTGAAATCGCCGATTTGAGCAATATACGCCGTTTAAGCACCGTGACGAGCTTATGAGAAAGAGAAACAATACCTGTCGATGAACCTTTTTTTTTTTAAACAATTATTACTTTTAGTAATAAACTCTCAAAGCTAAACCAACATGTATAATGCTTAAGCAAAACTTTACAAAGTGTGACCTCATACCATTCAATCATCAGCAGGCGATTCAAACAATCTTCTCCACAAGCCATAACACCTCGTGCTCGCTCCTCTCTTGAAAGGACAGCACACTCGCACTGCATTCGCTTGATATCTCGATGAGACTTGTTCTTCTTGCTGTTTTTTTTTTTTAAATAGATTGGATTGTTGTCAGTTACTTAGAATTTTTCAGTGGAATCATTTTCAGAAGACATTCGTTATTTTACAGATATTTATAAAAAAAATACCTATTAACCTAGTAACAATTAAACAAATAAATATTCTAGGCAATATTCCAAGCTAGCTACATAAGTATGTATGTATAAAAGATCCTTGGTTTCTACTGAACTTGGATGCATTTAACAAACAATGTAAATCATAATAATGCCCACAGATGCCACGATCTGAAATTTTCTCTAATGCAATACACATGATTTTAGATTTACATAAAACCTTTCATAATTCTAGATTCATTTCATATTAGTTTCTGATATTTCACTGCATATGCAAATGCATTAAACATTGCTGTACTTAATATTCTATACTAAATATTATACACTAGCCTTCAGGACACAAAAGAAAAAAAAAATAAAGTTGAGATTTATTCCAGAAGAGATACTGACCGTTCTGTCAGGTAGAGATTTTCCTCAATAAGATCAAAATAAGGAGGCATCTTTTTTTGCTTTGATTTTTCCTTCCAGACAACAGGATCCATAAATTCTTTCAGACTAAGCAGTGGTCTTTGTATTTCTTCTTGCTGTGAGGATACCTTGGTTTCTTTTGTGACCTTGCAGCTCTCGCGCTCCTCTAAACATTCTCGCTTACAGGCGAGACCTGCCTCTGCCTCGTTGTCTGATTCTGACTCAAGTTCTGGCCGTCTTTTCTTGGGTGGGCCCCGGCCTCTGTGAGGCTTTAGGTTGCCTTCCCTTGGAGGCCTGGAGATGATCTGACTCTCCGCAATGGCCGTTACAAAGCCGCAATTGCTGGTTATCTCATTTGTTTGGACAAATGCAGAAGATGCTGGAGGTTTTCTAGATTGTAAAACAACACTACCAAGTCCAAATGATTTTCCTTCATAAAACTCCTCAAGGTCATTAGTTAAAGAGTCAGGGTGAATCTGGCACACTGACTCATGACAAAGAGAAGGCACAAGCATATTGACTGGCATGTTTTTATCAGAGATATTTGCCTGGGTCCAGTAACCACTATCTTGCCTGGTAAATGCACTTCCTAGCTGGCAGTGCTGTTGAGTAGTGTGACTGCTGTCTGGCTGCTGAAATGTGCTGCTGGGCTGCTCTGTTTGGTTGATGTCACAATCCAGGTTCAAACCATTCTGGGGCCGGAGACTGTCCGTGCAACTAAAGTCTCCAAATTGTTCTCTTTCTCCCTTTCTACCATGCCAGCTGTCTGGATTATCAAGACACTGGTGACAACCTGATTCAGCCTCTCTCGGAGTATAGGTAGGTACTAGATCAGTTGGGACACAAGTCTTTGGTCTTTCTTTGACAGTGCAGGTCCGGTCTATGTGAGCCAGTGTAGTGGTTGCCTCAGATTGGCTAGTGCTGTCAACCAAGTTGCTCTGGGACTGGTAGGGTGTTTGAAAAGAAGGCATGCCTTTATTCTCAGTGACTGAAAAGACGTTGTGTTTGAGTCCGTCACCTGAACATTCTACAGATTTTATTAGAGTGTTGAGACTATTAGGAATTTCACTGTTAATGCTTATATTAAACTCATTTGCCTGATAGGTTAGCTGTCCGGAGAGAGCTGATAGGCTAGCTGGTGGTGTTGGGTGGTCAGTTGTCTCAAGGGTAATAGTAGAATTCTTTGGCACAACCACCACAGAGTGCAGCCGCTTCAGCGAGACCTGTCCGTCATCTGAATCAGAGTCAGATTCGTCAGTTTCACTTTCCTCACTGTGGCTTTTATCATCACAGTTGAACGACACAGACTCTTGTGTCAAAGGCTTATATGGGTCATTGTTGTACGCTTTGTCAGAATTGGCGTATTTCTGAACAAAATGAATAACATCTGCACTGCAATTAGCTTTCAGAGGAACTTGATTTGCCAGAGACCTGCCCGCTATTTGATCAAAAACTTCAATGGTTTGTTGTATATCAGCAACAAAAGGTTGATCAGGATCATGCTTAATTCCTTTCTCCAAATCTGTTGTGGCCTTGCCTGTCTGTTCATCTAGCTCAGATTTTAGTGACCGCATCATAAATTCCTCTTTCTTTGAGCACATTTCTTCATGGCTAGTATGATTGTTATATTCTATTTTTTTAACTGAAATGACCTTTTTCACAGAGGAGGTCTCATTGTTTACCATCTTTTGGGGGGTCTGAGCTTCTGAAGTGTCTTCACCAACAATATCCCACCGTGACTTTTTAACATGGGCAGACTTGTGTTTAATTTCCGCAGCATTTGTCGGTTCAGGCTTGATGTATAACTGCTCGATAACTTTTGGAGAGGTTTCGGCACTCATGGTAAGTCTATTGTCTTCCTTACTGAGAAACATCTGGGAAACAAATTTAGTGTTAGGTTTCAAGCATTCTCCAGGTGGTAATTCTTTCACAGAAAGAGTGTCTGCCAATGAACCTATTAAATCCTGACTAGGGGTGTAGCCTGGATAAAGTGGCTCATTCAAGCTAGAAGAATCATTAGTTTTGTAAAAGGTACCAACATTTGCCACTTTAGTCTGTGCCTCTTTCAAAGATTGGACTTCTTTTTGGATGTCTGTCGGTCTTCCAAGTTGATCATCCGCTAAAGAAATGTCCTCAAGAGTAAGGTGACGTTTACTAATATTTATTTCACTGACAGCTGGACACTTTTCTGTACCATCGGAATCTTTGATTACACCTTGAAATTCGACATGACTTTGTAAATTGTCCATTAGGGTAATATGCTGCGTTTGTTCGGGAGAACTGTTTGTTAATTTAGACCGACTGATTTCTTCATATTGGGAACACAAATGCACATTGTTGAATTCTCCCTGAGACATGGTTTTGTCAGAATCCAAGTGTGGAAGTTCAGCATTAATATTTACTTTTGCTACTAATTGTCCATCTGTTCCAATACTACTTGACTTTGACTCTGAATTATTTGTTTTTTTAACAGATGACCTAGTAGAGTGGTCTGAGCCATGAAATTGACTTTTGGTTTTGTGCTCATCATCAGAGTCCGAGCTCCCACTGGTTTTTTGGACCTTTTTTTCCGACCGTGACATGTCATTTGAGTTAGATGTTTTACCATGGACCTCCGATTTTGAATGGGAACTGGACTTTTTATGACTGGCTTCAGTCTCAGGAGAACTTCTTTTACTAGGTTCAGAGCCACTAGTTCTCCCAGATCTTTCTGTTCTTGAATATTGTGTTCTTTTGTCCAGTTCTGACAAATGAGAAGATTTTGGGTCAGATTTTGAGTCCCTGTAGGACTTTGAATGACAGGATGTCTTCAAATCTCTTTGTGAGCTAGAGTATGTGGAGGATCGACTTGAATCGCTTCCTCGAGTCCTGGGCTTCCTGAGATCATCTTCGGAGTCAGAGCTGTCCCGGGATCTGCCCTCACCTCGGGAGCGAGACCTCCTTCGTTCACGAGAACTTCTGTGGGATCTCCTTTCAGAATCATGGTAATGTGACCTATCTGACCTCGACGGTCTTTCATTTCTTGATCTCTCAGACCTGGAATAGGAAGAACTTGTTCGAGAACTCCGGGATCTAGATCGTGACCGACTCTTGGTTCTCCTTCGGTCAGAGCGTGAAGTTCTTGAGGATGTGTGTCTGGAATCTCTTTCTGATTTGCATCGACTAGACCCTTTTTCATCCTTCTCATCTCTCTTATCAGATCTGGATTTGTCTGAGACTTCACTTTTGGAGGTTGAGAACTTCTTAACAACAGTACTTTGACTATCACACTTAGCCACACTCTTGGAGTCAGTAGACTTTTGGCTAGACGATGTCCGAACAGACCCACCATCAAAGTCACTACTTGGCAAAATATTGTCTGACTGATGGACATTTTTGCTATGTTCAGGCTCAGAATTACTATCCTTACACTCTGTCCCAATATGGGAGGAATCAGTTGGTCCCTTAAGGTGAGTGTCTAATTCCTCCTTAGTGCTTTCCTCTCTGATATCGTTTTCAGAACAGTCAGTGACAGAGTTGATTTGAAACAGAGCAACAGAGGGTTCACCTTCAATCCTTGCTGAAGATCTAACTAAAACTTCGTTCTCCAAGGTGGTATCGTTTAAAACAGCACTGACAATGGGATGATCTTCAACAACAGACACGCTTAGAAACTGTTTCTTGAAATGCACTATGTCATGTTTCAATTTGGAGGGGAGGGGTAAAAGGGGCTGTGCTGCCTGGCATTCGGCCACGACTGTGGCTACAACAGAGGGATCAGTTTGCTCATTCTTGCTTTCAGCACTCTGTCCTGTCAGGTCTGCAGAGGGTAAATTTGTAGACTGCACTACAGGTGAAATCTCAGTTGCCGCTTTCTCTGGACTTGGTGGGACAAGGAACACTTTCTGACGTGGTTTCTTAGTCTGGGTGAAGCTGAAGGAGACCTTCTGTCGACCCTGTTCCTCAAGGTTCACTTTAGTCTTTGTTCCTTTAGGCAGGAGATGGTTTGTTAAAACAACTCTAGGGGCAAGGCCTTTAAATATGACTTGCTTTGAGGTGTTTTCAACCTTAATCTGGGGATGAACAAAAAAGGGCACAATATATATTCCGCAATTAGTACAACATTTGAACTTCATATTTACCAACCAAATGGTAAGAGAAAGGTTTACAATAGAATGAACAGTAATCAGAATGATTTTGAAGTAAGGAAACTTGCATACCGAACCATCAAGTGTCTTTTCCCTGAAGTTCAGCAGCAGCAACAAGCAAAGGAAAGAGGAAAATTTGTATTAATATTTTGGAATGAAGAAAATAAGACTAAAACTGGTTTGACATTATGTAAAATGGTTTACACTTAACACTAGTAGAACAATGATCAGTGTTTCCACACACAGGTTATACATGATACATGTATATTCAGAGTGAAAATATAAGATTAAATTAGGGCTGGGCGATAAAACGATAACAATATGTATCGCGAAAGACACGTGATCGATATCAATAAAAAATGTGTTCGATATTTTTTATCCTTTGTCGGAAGAAAACAGATGTTGCGACGCAACTTTGGTTGCATTAACAAAGGCACTCACTCTCTGGTAACCTAGCAACGTAGGGAGTGACACGCTAACCATGTATCAGTATCAAGTTTGGTTGCGACATATCGTTGTCCCGTGCTGGTCTGCTGGATTCCTCTTCAGTAACCGGACTGATAAGCAGAAAATGAGCCGCAGCGAGCGAGGAAATTGTAAATAGAAGAGGAAATGTCACCTTTTTAGACTTACGTTTACATTTGAATTATTTGAGTTTTCCATTGTTGTTGTCAACATTGTTGACATTTCTGTCTTGATAACTGAGGGGATTATGATCAGAGGAAGGTGAAGTTTAAAATAAAAATGTTTAAATGTAATATTTTTCTCCTGGTCCTTATAAAATATCAGTAATTATCGATATCGACCAATATGAAACACTGACATCGTGATACAGTTTTCAGCCATATCGCCCAGCCCTAGATTAAAGATCTTATTAATCCATTTATTGAAATAAACAACTTGTTTTCAATATGGCAGATTAATTGCTTGTTGTAATTAGTTCTTGTTGTAAAGAAACCGTGAAGCATTCATAGTCAGCTCTTACTTTCCACACACTTTGGCGGTAGCAGAGCAGACCATGATGTTTAGCCATTATCAAAACAATCAAGAATCTCTCGAAATAATGTTGCATATCAAACAGAAAACTGTTATGTTATACTGAACTAGCTACAAAACATAAGCATAGCAGCTGCTGCTGATTTTCTCCTGCTAGTTTATTGAGAACACACATCCTGTTCCATCATGCAATCACTTGGAATAGTTCGCTTTATTGCAGTCTTAAGGTTCATTTTCAAACAGAAGAATATTGTAGATAGATGAAAGTCAGTGTAATTAAGATCAGGTTGTGTTTGTGATGATACATGGCAACACCTGGCAGGTTTTTAAGCTGCACTTTACTAAGCTGCCAAGCACGATTCATTTCTCTTGTTAATTTCTCTTGCTAAATTACAGACAACAGAATTTATTTATTTTTCTTACAAATGCACAACATGCATGGATACACAGGGATATGAAACAGTACAGTCCAACTCTTCTAACAGCATGTCAGGTGATAAAAAGAGATCTATCCAAGACCATTTGGAACATTTGTAGGAGACTGTGGCGATGCAGAACCATCTCCTACCCAGGGATTTGCAGATTCACTCATTTCATTAGTTGACATTAATGCACCTAACTAGCTTATCATATTTAAATTATTAGTTGGTTGCTAGGCAGCCAAAATATCAGACACAGCGGGGCTTTCATTTGCCCCATAGGCTAGCTAATTTATTCTTTCCCCCCACCTGTAAACATATATATTTTTAAAATATAATAAGAACTGAACCATTCCCTACGAACCCTGTATCCCATGTGGGAAACGCTGATACATTTCCTTGTACAGTGGTTTGGTTAATACACACAAATGTAACTTTCAACCTGAAAACAAGAATATCGTTTCTCATTAGGAACTAAATAAGGATCTGATCCAAAAACTAGGTTACGTGATCCTCAGAGAATAATTTCTTTCT
Organism: Tachysurus vachellii; assembly: GCF_030014155.1. Lineage (NCBI taxonomy): Eukaryota > Metazoa > Chordata > Actinopteri > Siluriformes > Bagridae > Tachysurus > Tachysurus vachellii. The sequence continues at coordinate 21,548,131 of NC_083464.1, read as the reverse complement.
GTGACCTTCATAATACAATTCACAATGACAGACGCAAACAGTATGTGAGAGCGAGTTTTCAGTGCATCCTTTATAATCAATCACTTATAAGCTGTTTATGCTTAATAAATGCTTAAACAACTGTCTTTGTACTGCAATCATCTCAAAAATATTTTGTAAAGTCAGTTGTGTTAGTGATTTTACTTTATAAAAAATACACAATTTAATCATCCAAAATTTGTAGCGTATAAAAGAGAGGAATTATATATATATATATATATATATAAAAATCCTTTAACAGGTGGTCTAATTTCCACATGACTGACATTATGATGCTGCTCTCACCTCAAAAAAAAAAACCCACCAACAACAAAAAACCCAAACAAGCAAGAGAAAGAATTCTCTCTTTTTTTGTAGGTCTTCTTAATACTTTTGGAACCAACAAAAAAAAGCCCCATCTTGAAATCACATTTTCACATCATCCAAAAACAAAGTTCTGTTTTGGTCATGCTATAATAAATATAGTAAACTAACATTAAATATATAGAATGCGAGGGCACTATGTGAGCCAGGAGCTTGTAAGATTTTGCTAAGTGTGCTTCCAGTAAGTGTCTCTTAAGAGTGGAGTGCTCAGAACACCTACACAATTCATTCCAGATATACATGTCAATTGGCTCATCTCCCATTGTATTTGGAAGAAAAAGAACGCTTTTCTGGAGTATTTTTGAGTGAGACATAAAATGCTAAATGGTTGGCAGGGCTGGAAAATTTGAAATAATCTGCAATAAACATCACTGGATTTTATGACCATGAAATATGACCTGTGTGCTAACACAAGCCTAGCACAGACTAATGTTGGTAAGAAAGACAAATCAGTTGGCATAAAAGTAGTATCCAGAAATACATGATGTGAAGTCAATTTTGATCACACTGAATTCTCAAAAGTGTGGGCCAAATGCAATTGGATGCAATCTGAACTCTTATTTAAAATCACCTTTGAGGGCTAGTTTTACAAATGAAATCCTTGTTGTAAGCTTTTTGTGCACGTGCATGTGTAAGCATATAAGCATATATGCATATAAACACACACCTGAAAAAAAATAAGCACACTTGCATTCAGATAAAAAAATTGTTTTCATTTGTAAGTGTAACCAGCTGATGTTCACAGCTCCAAAACACCACTGATGAATTACTGTGATGGTTGTGCAGGAAGGTACAGAAAGTAGCACTGACACTAGGATTGCAGCATGACCCAAACTAGAACCGGAGCTAAACTGAATCGGAGCAGAGAAATGATTAACAGAAAATATATAATATTATATGCACATGCACAGTTCAGATAAATTCTTTATCGTCACCCTTTGTTGTCATCTTCAAAACAATAAATCAAGAATGAATTCTTTGAGGGAGACAACGAAAGCAGTCTGCCTTTGAAGGTGCGCATAGAGGAAAATAAATCAAAGGTGATGCGAGAAGGGTAACGCTGCCACATGCAAGTCTTTTAAGCTTTGAAATTTCTTTGATTATGAAAACAGCTGACAACTCAAAACAAAGCGAGCCAAGAGTAGTAAATAATTTAGCTCTGCATTATTTAATTGTCCAGGCCTCTAAAATACATCACTGATAAAGGACTAGTTCATGTATGGACCTGGATTATAATTTCACTCCAGCCTGGCTAGACACACTAACTTTAGACAAAACAGTGATCATGATATCCTGGTCATCGCTGTCCTATTATTATGAGCTAAAATGGGGAAACGTACTAGGAGTGTTTCCGCATAACAATATATATTCAAATATATAACAAAATGGAAACGTTAAATCCAGTCAGAAGCAACATGTAACTCTAACCTTCCTCATAGTTGCTTAGTGACAGGTGCAAAGCTTACCTGAGTTCAGGATTCAGCAGTGCATCCATTTTGAGGCAGGCCGAGCGAGGAGCACCTTGATGGAAGCTCCCTCACTTGGATAAGAGCAGCTCAGAGAAGCACGCTCTCTGATGTAATGCAACACCTAAAGATGAGCAACAACACAGACGTGAATCATTACTTCCGCACACCTTTTCAATCCTGCTCTTTTGTACCATTTCTCGCTTCATTTTCTAACTTGATGCTGATTTGTTTGGATTGAACCTCAATGTTTACAAAATCTTACTTTTGCACAGGGAACGATACCTGTTAATGCAAACACACTGTGTTGGTGTAATTAGGCTATGGCAAGAGCAAACTTGTTTGTGTGGTGTGTTATATACCCAGATCAAGAAAAGAACTTTGATACTTAATGGGAAAAAAAAAAGAGCTGTTAGTGTTAATGTGAAGATGTACAACAGTTGATGCCAAAGGAAAAGCTCACACTGCATAAACATGCAAATATCCTGTAAGACTTTGGAAAAACAACAACCCAGAAGTAAACAGGTCTCAGGAGAATGGTACAGGGTCTGAGCTACACTTGATAAAACGTACAGAAAATACATTTTTTGAGAAATCTTTCTGAATGAAGTGTAAACAAGTGTAAACATGAGGTTATTATACCTGTCCTTGGTCACAGAAGATACCTTTTGTTTCAGAGAGGAAAAAGCCTTAAAATGTGCAGAAAACGATAGCAGAGCTTCAATATTGTGCTTGCTCGATCGATGCTATAATTAAATAAAATAAACAAACACAAAACAAAACCCAGGTCGTATAGTGAATGGATACTGAAACTGATGCACAGCAACATATCCATGTTTTAATCTCTACTGAGTATAAAGACATCCAACGCATAAACATAATCCCAAGTGGACAAATAATAATGTAGATTTAGCTCACGTTAACCTTTTATCTATTCTCGGTTGTTGGAAACAGGACAATCGTGTACAAGGGCGTAAAAATGTGCTGGGGTTTAAAACAAGGCAGTATACGAGAATTACCCCAATAAACGAAAAAACACAGGAAGGAGATGTGGGGGTTGTAAAATATACACCGCGGATCTGAGGCCTAACATCTAGGCCTTTCTATCCGTCCGTGTTAGCGACAAATAGATTGTAATGTCTGATATGATTTTGACGTTTTGTCTCTCCGTTTTTCTGTGTGTTTGAAGTGATTTGAACGAGGTTTAGCTCACGTACTTTATTTAGTTTAGTTAAGCAAATATGGTGCCATTAACCAGTTATGTATGAGGTTAACGAATGCTAAAAAACAAAAAAAAAAAACAAAGTCGGCTAGTTCAACAATACTGATGGCTAAATGTATGTTTTATTTACGTGTATCTAGTCATTATTTAGTCCCCTTTATGTAGAGAACAGTGTCGTGTCCATAGCATGTCGGATTATTGTGATTTCTGCTCTTAGTAAGATAGCAGGCGTGGTAAACCAGTCGGATAACGAGAACTAGTTAGCTCGCTGGCTGACTAGCATTGTAGCTAGCAAGGGAACATTCTGTAGATGTTTGTGTTCAGACTATAAGTTAATTCAATTGTTAGAAGGGAATGTAAACACCGAGAAAATACTCACTTTGGACTCTGGCCTAGTTCAGGTAAATCCCCCATCGTCGACACCAAGAGTGGTAATCTCTTTCGGGTGTTTAATAAACATCCACCATCAAACGTCAAATCCACACGGGATAGCCGACTAGCCTTCACCGAGCGCTCGCCAGCTAGCTGCTAACTGCTAACTGTCCTCAAAAGCAAGTCGTCCTACGTATAAAGTGGACGCGTTTAGGGTCAAGTCAGTTTTGAATTAATAGCAGACGCGAGTTAATCCGATAGAGTCCATGAATAAAGACGGGGTTTGCCTTTGGTGCACTTTCTTAGCACGACAGAGCATGTCGTGAAAAGCAACCTCCTTTTTGCTTCATGGTCTAGTGAAGACGGCCAGAGCAAAGCTCACACTATCCTGATTCGATACAATGCGCCGGTTACGACTCCACCTCTTCAGCTGCATTCAGCGCGAAGACGACACCGATAAGCACACTTCAGTGGAGCTCCTTATTAAGACCGCTTATAACCGGCCACAGCAGGCCAGGCAGATACTACTACATGATAGTGTTTGAATCGTGGACTGTTCGTGCGTTTGTTACACGGGATAAAAAAAGAAACTCAGACTCTGTTAGCTCCCAGAGCTAACATCGCTTAAATTAGCCTTGGGACTCTATTATTATTATTCTCATCATTGTTATTATATCACTGTTGTTGTTGTTTTGTTATAAGTATAAAGCATGTCTGCTGTAGTGCTGCAAGTTGGGCAATGTGGAAATCAGCTCGGTCTAGACTGGTGGAAGCTTATAAATAAAAAGTCAAACCATCACAAGAAAAGGTAACCAACTTACTTTTAACCCAAACAAACATCATGCAAATTCACGTCCTGTTATTATTCATTTAAGACAATTTGTTTACTTTTGTTTTTTTTTTAGATGTCCATTCAGCTCCAGAAATGGTGAACTAGCAGCAGTGTGTGTTGACACTGAGCCCAAAGTCCTCAGAAAAGCTTATGAGTTTGTCAAAAATAGGTAAGTCTTATTCCCAAAGTCTGAAATATTTTCTTTTTTTGTTATGAGAGAAATGTTAAGTTTAGTTCTGTCATCCAGGCAAATCCTTCCATCTAACATTATTGAAGGGAAAGGAGGACGTGGAGGAAATTGGGCATATGGTCAGTCCAGAGTTATTCTCAATGCACTTTGTATATCTCATGGTACAATTATTTATTTTTTTAATATACATTATATAGGCACAAATTATACTTACGTTTTGCATAGAAACGATGCTTCGTGGTGTTCCAAAGAAATAAAACACGCAGATATTTAAAAGCGTGCCGGTTATTTGAAGTTACACTTGAAGTTTTCACGTCAATAGTTTAACAGTCCAAAAACTCCTATTTCAGTATTTATGGGTGATAAAGATAATAAAAGCTTCACTTTTACAAATCCATATTTTTGAGGATGATAACTATAAACTAGTATAGCAAATGTATTAGATTAGTCAAATGCCCATGTTAATAAGAGGCATATGTATTTTCATTACTGCATGGGGAATTATGTTATAGCATTTTTTGCTGTGTTTCTGAAAAACCAAGTAACCCGAGCTGTTATTTTGAATCCATAAAACAGGTTACCATGGAGGCAGATTTGAGGGTGACAACGGCTTACTGAAGCAAACAATGGAGGCATTGCGTCAAGAGGCAGAAAGACAAGATTACTATGGTGGAACTGTTCTCCTGCACAGTCTGACTGGAGGCACAGGGTCTGGTGAGAAGTATGGCCCAGCAGACAATATTTAATTTCTTCATCAAAAACAGTGAACTCACTCTTTGGTATGAAAATGACATTTATTAAAAAAGAGAAGACAAATAAAATCCTGTATATCTTTATTTCCACCCTTATGGGCGAGCAGGTCTCGGTTCACGGCTGTGTGAGGAAATTCGTGAGGAGTTTCCTGTGCGTCACATCTTGACTGTGTCTGTGGTCCCTCATCACAGTGGGGAGAGCCCGCTCCAGCACTACAACACTTTACTGAGTCTAGCAGCATTACACAGGTTCAAATGTTCATTTTTTAGAGCAGCTTTTATATAAAAGAAAAAATAATACAGTTTTTTCTTTGACTACATTCTCCCCAACTCACAGGTCGGCTGACGGCATACTTCTTTTTCATAACGATCATGTACTAAGTCGTGCCAGATTTCAACAGAAATCACATGCAGGGTTTGGAACTGTCTCCTGTGGTTTTCCACAAAGCACACTCTCAGTAATGAATACACACATAATCTCATGCATGGCTGGACTCCTGATGCCAGTGAAAACTCTTACTACATGCAGGTAAATTTGATTCTGTTCAAAATTTGCCTGTTGAGCATGACTTGAGTATCAAATTTATTATAAAATTACATTTTAATCATGCCTTATGTAGGCCAAAGAGCTGATGAGTCAATTGTTTTAATTCAGTATGTTTTCTTAAGACCTCATATGGTCACAAGTATGTCACATCACACCCATGTGAAGGCCGTCCCCACATTTTGAAGCTCACAATTCTATAGAATGTCTCTGTTTGCTGTAGCATTACAATTTCTCTACCCTGGAACTAAGAGGTCCAATTTTGAAGCTCACAATTCTATAGAATGTCTCTGTTTGCTGTAGCATTACAATTTCTCTACCCTGGAACTAAGAGGCACTTTGTGCACATTGTCCTTGTGCACAAAGTGAGCTCCATGAAGACTTTGTGAGCTTTGCCAAGTTTGGACCTTTATAGGCCTGCACAGAACCCTGACCTCTGCCCCTCTGAACGCCTTTGGGATGGCCTGGAACAGACATCCTCAGCTAACATCACTGGCTGACCTCACTAAAGCCTTTAGTAAATAAATGAGCACAAATCACCACAGCTCGGACATTTAGTGGAAAACCTTCCCAAATGAGTGGAGATTATTGTAACAAAGGTGGTTTTCAATCTGGGATGGGATGTTCAACAGGCACATGTGGGTGTGATGGTAATATGTCCACAAACTGTTGGTCATATAATGAAATTATTGATTTCCATAAAGTGGCCAGAGTTTGGGAATAGAGCCATGGGAACTGGTGAGGTCTGTATGCCCTATTCCTACAGCGAAGCTACTCTACACCACTCAGGCTTCTGCTAGGTAAGTTGTGTCTATCTTGATTATTTTGATTTTTGTTTATGTATTAAGATGTTTTAATAATGTGTATTGGCAAGTTTGTACATTGCTAATAACTTCTTATAATTCTCTCTAGTGAGATGTCACAATGGGACACTTTAGCGAGTGAAACAGTTCAGAATCTACCTCAGCTTTCACCTGATGGAAAACTTGTATCCTTAAATACGCATTCTGCAAGCAGGGATAATTTATGTTTGTTGATGTTTGGTTAAAGAGTTTAGATTCAAGTAATGTGAGATAATGCTAAAACAGGCATTTAAAGCCTTCACGACAATCTGATGGTCTTTAAATATTGCATACAGACCATAAAAATTTGATAGTCCAAATTATTTTATGCTGTGACCCATCCTAACTTAATCTTTTTGCAATTTGCAAATGAAGCAATAATGCAAGGTTTGTAACAGAAATCGAAAAAAAATATATTCCTTCCATATATTTAAAGCTTCAGGATGTAGATTTAGGAATATTATCCTCTTGTAATCACTGAAAACTACTTTGCAGAAGAGTGCCAATATTTTAGATAGAATTCAAGGCTGTGTCCCAAACTGCACAGTAAAGATTATACCTAAATAGTATAATAGTGACAGACTTTTTAGTATCCATGGTATGCAGTTTGGGATGTGGCCAAAGTGTGTTTCTACAGGAGTGTTATGAGAATAAATTAATTTTATAGTCACATCAGGACACAACAACTCAACACAAGCTTGTCATGAAGCTGTATTTATTCAGTTCTTTATGTAAATGCCTGAGCTGACAGCAGTGACTAGCATCAACAATATTGTGATATAAATGCTAACGTTGCTGTTGAAAGAAATGAAATGTTTTTATGTTTGTGTGTTCGATATTCCTTATTGCTGAGTACAGTATTCTAGTCGTGCTGTGCTGGCAGTTGCACGTGGAAACCACGACAACTCGTTTATTGTTTCAAAAGCCCTGCAGAAGTTGAGACAAGCTCATAGGTGTGTCCCATGGAATCCTTTTCCTGTTGACCACTGGACTGGTGAGCTTTGTTTCCCCACATCATTTGTTCAGTTTTGCATGAAGGACCCGCATCACTGATTTGCTGATGCTGTTGTGTTCATGCAAGTATATGAAAGGGTACATAGCCATATACTTTTTTTCAACTTCTTTTGACTCTTTTCCAGATCCCCGAAATGAGGCTAATGTCTGCTTGTCTGCCCGCATGCTCACTGTATGTTCCAACCACAGCAGTGTCACAAGATTATTAGGCCATGTAGCTCAACGTGCAACAGAGATGTTGAAAGCAAGGGCCTATCTACACTGGTACGAACGTTATGGCATAGAGACAGAAGAATTTCAGAGGGCATTAAATACACTTTCCGATCTCACTGAGAATTATGAGACTCAGTGAGGCTTAATGCACTAATGGAATTTGTCATGGATGTTGGTTAAATGCTAGGTTTGTGCTTAGGTGTTAAGAGTGTCTTTGAGTGTCCTCTTTGGTGTTAAGAGGTCTTTGAAGAGAAAGCAAGCAAGTTTACAGGTTTAAAAATATAATTAGCCGTGTCTGCTGGTGAAAACATTTATATAATATATCTTAAATATTTTGTTATTCAAGGTCAGATTTTTTTTATTGTTGAAACTATATACAACACTTAAAAATGATGTTTTCTCTCATTTCCTTTTCTTTCATCATGAGCTTTAGGTATACAGTCAAAACAGATCTGTTCCATTACACCCATTACATAAGTCAGACAACCTGAGTTCATTGAAACACTTTATCGTTTACAAGCCTTGTAGCACTCTGAATAGAAAAAAACTCTGTTGACGAGTACCAGAATGTCTCTAGGATTTTTTTTAAAAAGAGACTAAGGATGGAAAAACAAACATAGCAGGTCTTATGCAGAGTGTCGCCAACCACCACCCTACACACACACATCACCACTGCCCCAACTTCCCAGACAGTGCATTAGCTTGGTATAACGACACAGAATGTTGTTATTCCATTTACACCACAAAGATTTGCCAACGATTGCAATGTTTGGTTCATTACAGAAGGACACACTGCACATTTTAATGTTTTATAGTTGTGAAACAGCTGAGCTCAGTACCTTCATTGCAATTTACTCGTAACAGTGGCCATAAACAATGACCCAAAATCCACACTCTCGATTTGTCATAAAATTTAAACAAAAATTATTTGTCATAACAGTAAAACTTCCTATTTCATAAATTGAGGCTATAAATTGTTTAGAGTCTAAACTTTAGACATATGTTGGTATATTAAACCTTGTCAAAATTTATAATTCCTTAGTTTGCATTTTTGAATTTAGCTATGTTTTATGCTTAATTTTCGGTATTGTTCTTTTGACAACAAACACAGTTTATGATTTTTGGATGTTTTTCACATGTAGAATTGTGTTTTTGTGTTTAGTGTTTTTAGCATGATCTTTTCCCAAACTCCATTTTTAGTGATGCAGCATGTAATGGACAATATACATTTCGGTACAGGTTCCTTATTGCATGAATGCTGAGCTACATTGGTTTCTTTGCTTTCACAGTTTTAAAACAAAGGTTTTTGTAACTGATTTTATTGTTTTGTTCATGATATGTTTTTTTTAATCCCATAGGGGATACAAATCTTGACAAAGACTTGAGTGATCAAGTCAAGTCAAGAAGCTTTTATTGTCATTTCAGCCATATAACTGTTGCAGTACACAGTGAAATGAGACAACGTTTCTCCAGGATCATGATGCTACATAAAACAAAGCCAGAGCTAAGGACTTAGTTAGTCCTAGCCACATAAAGTGCATCTGTGCAACCTGGTGCAAACAGTGTGAGACAAGACAGCGTAAGACAGACAAGACAGTGCAGGACAAAAGAGAGTGCAAACAAAAAATTACAAGACAATACACAAAAGAACAGAAACAGTGCTGGGTGCTGATGGCAGGTGAGGAGGCCTTGGGTGTAGTCAGAGTTCCAGTTCATCCCACAGGTGTTCAGTAGGGATGCCATCAGGACTCTGTGTGGCCAACGCCACCACTTCTTCTACACCAACCTTGTAAAACTAGGTCTTAACGGTTCTCACTTTGTGCACGGAGCATTGCCATGCCCAGACATGCTTGGGACCCTTGAAGGGAAATTGTATGTGTATGGGTATGATGGATACTTTTGGCCATATAGTGTATAACAGAACAGTGAGATAAATATGTACAGATCCAGCGACGAATATGGACATTATTATATTACTGACATTTGTCTCATCAAAGACCGGTGTAATGTTAGGTCCGAAATCGAGTTTAAGAGTATTTAAGATCTACAGCACTACAGTTAAGATGGAAAGTCAGCCGACTCTAAAAAAAAAAACAAAACTCTTGAAATAATAAAAATGAAATAAACTTATAAATAAAATAAATGTAGACTAAAATAAACAACAGTACAGTAAACAATACGGTAAACACAAATGTAGTATCTGTTTATAGACATTTAATAGTGGTAGAACATGCATATTAGTATCTCCATAGACTTAAATCATTTCTGCAGGTAATCTGGGTCTCTGTTTTTAATTCATTATTGTATTTTAAATCCCCTAAGCCAGGGGTCGTCAACCCGCGGCTCCGGAGCCGCAAGTGGCTCTTTCGTCCCTCTGCTGCGGCTCCCTGTAGATTTGGAAAATAAAAATGTAATTTAAATTTATTTTATATTAGTCAGTTTAAAAAAAAATTTAATTCTAAGATTATGACGCTCTTGTAACATTAAAATAAACCGTGTTTAATTTTTTTGTCGCTCAAAATATGCGTCATAACTGCCGACTTGCGAAATCCGACACAGAAGCAGACCCATTTTTGGTTTGGTGCAGCGGGCAAGTTAAAATTTTGATGTCATGAATAAGAAGAGGACTCATTTAGACATTGAACATTTTATTTGAAAGTAACCTTCAACCCAGCGTCTTTTTTGTTAAGGTTAGTTCAAACTGTTCAAAATATTTTTGTTTGACGGCAGAAATAATATTTCGTTTACTCGGTAGCAGTTCATTGATTTCATAAACGCAACACACTACAGTTTTTTTCTATACTTTCCATAAAGGTAAAAAACGATATATGCAGTGTTATCTTCATGTTAGATGTCAAAGGGGTTTTGTGGCTCCCTGTGTTTTTTTTTTCTGTGGGAAACGGGTCCAAATGGCTCTGAGTGTTTAAGGTTGCCGACCCCTGGTCTAAAGCTTTGTTTAATTTCCCACAGCCTGTGTTGTTCCCCTCAGTGCTGTAGATGGCGCTGTGTGGAACAGTTCCTTCTCTTGTAACTAGCGTAGAGCAAGAAGACTCTCCTTCGGCTAGCTCGCTATTAGCAAGATACGCTGCTAATAACGTTGTCTTGTTAAGAAGAAAGCATATTGCCGTCCTGCTTATACAAGCACTACAGCGATTTATAAGCTAAATCAGGTGCCGGTTCGTGGCAGCTTGTGTAAGTGATTCGGTAAAGAGCGTCCGATTTGCGTCTTGCTTTGTATGTGCGTCATTATGGCAGCCATACTTAGCATTGTTCTTATAGCAACCGTTACCATGCTAACTACGACTTAGACGTTAAAATAAGATACTGGACAATTCTGTCAGTCTGTTTTGTGGTTTTCCTGTTGCGTTGTCATATATGTTTGGGTTGTAAATAAGTTTAAGTAATCCACCGTGTCCTGTAACGGTACTGTGTTAGCTGTTGTTTGGCTAAATGGCTAGTTTGGTAGTAGTGTTTTCTTTGTCAGCTGAAATAATATGGCTGATGCTTCATATGTGTTTTTATCGATGTTTTTTTAATGTTGTTTGTGTGAGAACCAACAGTACATTTTGGAAGCTGGTTTAGTTGCGTTGGTTTTTGTTGTAATGTTTTCCTTCCCAGTTGGTCAAGTAACCTGAGGTGACTTTTTTAATATATGTGGAGGTTGTTGGGCTTGACTTAGGCTTTCAAGACAGTATTTTGAATATTTCACTTCTATATGTCTCATTTCTCAAGGTCCCTAACAGCTTGGGAGTTTGTATGGGTTTCCTTTGGGTTCTCTGGTTTCCTCCTACCACCTGAAAACATGCTAGTACGTGGAATGGCTATAGTAATTTGCCTCTGTGTGTGTGTGTGTGTGTGTGTGTGTGTGTGTGTACGTACGTACATGGTTCCTTGGAAAAATCCCATCTAGGGTGTATTCCTGCCTCGTAGCCAATATTCCTGGGATAGGCCCTGGATTCACCTGAACCCTGACCAGGATAAAGTGGTCACTGAAGATAGATGAGTCTTTCTTTCATTTACTGAAAAACTGGTTGACGTGTGCCAATCCCTGTGTGTACCTCATAAGGACATGTCCGATTTGAGTTCTTGGATGTTAAGGAATGTTTGCACCAGATAATATCTCAGGCCTTGGGATAACATGCTTATTTGAAATGGTTTGTGAAAATTGGAATTAAGTTGTTTTGAACTCAAAGGTAAGTGATGTGTTAAATGGCGCAGGGAAAAAAATTGGTATCAAGATGGTATTCTTCAAAGGGGAATTGAATGAAGAAGTACTTTGAAGAAAAGTATGTGATCTTGGAAGACATGTCGGACATGGAACTGAATTTGTTTTTGTTGTAGCGGTAGACACTATTGTTGAGTGATATGTCATTCGAGTGGACGATACAAAAGGATCTGATTAGTGTGGTTGTAATTTATCAAATCTGAGTTTTTTTTGGGTTTTTTCCGCATTGAGAGAGCTGGGGAAATTGTGAGGAATGAATGTTGAATTGCTCAGGATGCACGTTTAAGTTTTTCTTCTTGAGAACCGGAGTGGCGTTATGGTGGCGGATAAGACAAGGGATTAAGTAAGCTTGTTACCCAAAGCAAGAAATAAGTTGTTAAGTAACATGCAGTTGGAGTCATAATTTATTCTGTGTGCACATATGATAATCGCTCTTTGGTCCACAATTAAGCATTGGTTTTTGGAATTATGGAAGACCTTGAATACTGTGTCATGGTGGACCATGGCCAAGATGGAGATAACAGTATCATGTGTACTTTTGTCTGCAGGTGCTGTTGTGTGTGCCATCATGGCGGTGGTCATCCGCTTACGGGGACTTAGAATCACAGCTGGTTCTGACGACATTCGCAATTTCTTCACTGGCCTTAGAATACCCAATGGTGGGGTTCATATAATTGGCGGAGAACTTGAGGAAGCGTTCATAATTTTTGCATCCGACGAAGATGCGAGACGAGCGATGACTCGCTCAGGAGGATGCATTAAGGGCTCTCCAGTCACCTTGCTTTTGAGTAGCAGGTCAGAGATGCAGAAGGTTCTTGAGGATAGCACGAGGCAATCCGAAGCAGATAATAGAAGGAATTACAAGGAGGTTGTCAAAAGACCAGCTGAAGGAAGATCAACGTCATTGCATGAAGATGTGAACGTAGATATGCGAAGAGGAGATAATCAAAACATGGGAAACAGACCACCTCTAGCTTCTCCTAATGACACTCGAACTCTGAAGAGAGATGGAGACAGCCTCTATTTGTACTTGTCTGGAATGCCATTCTCAGCAACGAAGGAGGATGTCCGGGTCTTTTTTGAAGGTATACAAATCGATGACCTAATTTTTATGCGAAACAGGTATGGAATGTTTAATGGATGTGGTTTGGTCAAATTTAGAACCAGAGAGGATGCCAGTGAAGGTCTGAAAAGGGATCGAAAATACATTGGGCCACGTTACATCAGAGTAATGCCAGCCTCAGAACATCAGTGGATCAGATCTGGGGGCTCGGTTGTATCTGTTGGTGCAAGTCGGAGATCTCGAACAAGATCTCGCTCTCCAGTTCGCCATCGTTCTCATTCTCCTTCCAACGAAGAGTTTGGGGTGTTGTATGAAAACCTCCCATATTCAGTTGGAAAACGGGATATAAAAGCCTTACTCCATCCTCTGTCGTTGACCGATGACCAGATCAGTATTTTTGTTGATAGAAATAATAATAGGAGCAAATTGGCTATTGTGGTGTTCCAGAATCTAAAGGACTATTGTTCTGGCCTGGCTCACCACAAGGAAACCTTTCTGCACAGTGTTGTTTATGTGTCTCCCATCTCTAAAGAAAAGATTGCCACCATGCGAGAATCTACTGATAACCCAAGAGAAGAACAGCGCAGATCCAGCAGATCATCTGAACCAACACAGAGCGTTTATGACTCGGAGAAAAGGTGCATATATGTTCGCAACTTGCCTTTCGATGTCCGGAAAGTAGAGATCATGGACTTCTTTCATGGATTTCAGCTTTCAGACGACAGGCTTATCCTGCTCCATGATGACAGAGGAACTGGGCTTGGTGAGGCTTTAATCATTTTTCAAACAGAAAAGGAGGCAGTTATGGCACAGTCTTTAAATGGGCAACGATTTCTTGGATCAGAGGTCATGCTAAAGTGCATCACCTGGGCTCAGATGCAAGAATTTGGTATTGACAGCAGCCGCATGCCTGAGAGGAACTTTCAAAGAGAGACGCCAAGATACGACAGTGAGCCAAATTTCCTTAATGACCGAATTCATCAAGAAAATTGTGACATTATGCCTGATCCTAACTACGGTCTTGGAAAGAGTAGTGTTCCATTGGAGCATTTTGAAAACCCGGCCGCTTATGGAGGGGAGGCATGTGGTCCAGACAATCATCAGTATGGACCACCAAAACAACAATTTAATCAGCCGACATGCGTCAGGTTGCTCAACCTACCCTCTAAGATAAGGGTTGATGAAATTTATGACTTCTGCTATGGGTACAGAGTAATTCCAGGGTCGGTCTTGTTGCAGTATAATAGGAGTGGAGCACCTACAGGCACTGCAACTGTTGTGTTTGAAAACCACAGTGAGGCTCTCACTGCTGTCCAGGAATTAAACGGAAGACCCATTGGTACAAGGAAAATTAACATTATGCTAGTGTAGAATGAGACATTGGGCATTTCTTAAGTAAGCTGTTTATAATGATTTGTCCTTTTTTTTTCTTTCTTCCCTTTTTTGTTTATAATATTGCTAAATATTAAACTTTTTCTTGCCTTTAGGTAGTAATACAACAAAGATTACATGGAATTAAATGACCTTTTATTCTTTAACTTAAGTTATGCTAGTATATTGTATTAGCATTTTACAGTTAGGTGTGATTTATTAACCTTTTCTTTCCAGAATCGTTTGTTCATTTGTTCATAAATGAATGTTTATTTGTGTTGATTTATGAACCACTCTATTTTTCATTTAAGGTGGATGCCTACTTTTTATGACATGCACCTAACACGTGTATACTGTATAGTTATTTAAAATCATATAACAGCATTTCCTGGTGTGAGAGGTTGTGTTCATTATGTACAAAATGGTCCCAGACATCAGTGTGAGAAATACAGTCAAAAAAAAATGGATAAATATTATGCAAAGTTCAATGAAAAACAAAATGGAAACATTACAATGTTCTTATCAATGTTGGTTGAAATTTGTTGATGCTACTGATCAAGGCGTAAACTGTGTCTATGCCCATAAAAAGAGGACCAGCTTGCTATTCTGCTCAAAAAGGGGTAATCTGGATTGTCCACAACTATATCTCAAATTTACTCTCATTAGCCCCTACAATTGGAACACTTGTAACCCTGCTCATTCATGATCAATACAGGTTCTCAGTTTAAAGTGATTGGTTAGTGTAGAGCAGTGGCGTCCAATCTTGTGCACAAAGGGCCGGTGTGGGTGCAGGTTTTCATTCCAACCAAGCAGAAGTGGTGTGGCTTCTTCTTGGTTGGAATGAAAGCCTGCACCCACACCAGCCCTTTACGGATAAGATTGGACACCGCTGGTGTAGAGGGACAGATTATTATACGTTAGCTTTATTTAGCATTTCTATTCATTCTCACACAGGAGTAAAGGATATTTATGATTTCCAGTCTGGATGAGGTTAAAGCAGACCCACAGCTGCCTTCTCCTGATCTTATCCCTAGGGTACATGGAGATGCCGTGACCCTTTGCCTGTACATGACCAGCAACTTCATCTCTCATGTCCACAGAAAAGACAGCCACTTTTTTAAAATCTTTTTTTTTTTTTTTTGGTTAATATTTTGGTTAATATGTATTAATGTGAGCCAAAAAATTAAGCATTGAACATATACTGTACATGTGGTGCACTGAATCTTTTTTATTTTTTTTTTTTTATAGGCTTTGTTTGTTATGGTTAATACAAACCCACTCGTGTTTCTTTTTACTGAAATAAAAAAGTACAGTGGAATTAATTTCATATTACTGCAACTCAGTATTAAAACGCATCAAGTGTTATAATAAAGCAAATAAATTGTCTGGATAAAATTGTGAGTTCTGGTGTTCTGGTCTGGATATGTTACGTCTTAATACGTTTCCAGACATTGTTCCATATCTAGTGCTTGTTGTTTTGATGAATTAAAAGTTAAACATCATTTAGAGTTTCTGTTGTTTACAAATGAATGGGTGACTAGTAAGATGGGTAACAAATGGAGATGTGAAGGAAACAAATGTGATAACAAGGATACCTTTCTCGCTCTTTTTTTAATAGCCTGGTTTCTTTTATTTCTCTCTTTAAACCCCAGCTGTAATGTGTTCTGTATAAGACCATGCCAGGTAAATAGGCTGGCTATCTGACTAGGATATTCACCAAAATGGCGGCTCATTCACTGGAGGCAGGTACTTATTTCAGTACAGCGTAACAGATATTGCGTCATCAGGTAGGCGTGGCCTATTTGATAATCTAACCCTAACCATAGATGGAAACACGCCCACTTTACGGCATTCACTAAATTCCGGGTTTCGTTACCACGACGTAAAGTGGGCGTTTCTGGAGGTCTTGGAAAAACGCCCTCTTTCAAAAAAAAAAGAGGTCACCGATCATGCGCAGAATGATGGATAACGAAAGAGAAATAAAAGCAAAGCTACGATGGATAATGGAGGACAAAACAGTCATACAGGTAGATTTTATATTTTGTATCTATTATGCTTTATCATCTTACAGTTAAGCTATTTTAGGCAGTTAAGCGAAAACAAATAAACTTTTTTTTTTTTTTGTATAGCCTATGCATCTTTCCACAGTTAAGTTATACTGAATGAATATAAATAAAAAGATCATGGAGACCAAAGTAATGAACCTTTTTATACTTTTAACACTTTATTAATATATTTTGTTTCTATCAGGCTGGCTCCCAACAAATTTCAAAATATGTTCATCTTCGGAAGAGTACATCACAGGAATAGTTTCTTCAGAAGAAGAACTGAAACATCTACTGGAAAGTCACAAGCGTGCATCAGGCACTTCTTACACAATTTGGTAATTTAAACTGCATGTTTTTCCCCTTTATGAGAAATATTTTTGTAACGTTACTCGTTTCTGTATTATGGAAATACCTTATGAACATTATTTGCCATGATCAGTGTTGTGCTAGTTACTAAGAAAAAGTAACTAGTTACAGTTACTAGTTACTTCCTTCAAAAAGTAACTCAATTACTTTGTTGATTACTTACACCAAAAAGTAACCTTTTTTTTAAAGAACCGTTCTTTAATGTTCCCATAAATGGACAGGACCTTCGAACCAGAAAGACACAGCTTACATTTGACTAAAAGGTTTTTGTCTTTCTGCTCAACTAAAGTGAAATAATGAGCATATTTTCACTTTGTGAAACTCGTCTTGTTCTCGCTTTGACTCGCCATTACTGCCGCACATACCTGAATAAACAGAAACACGCCCACAGTGCGGCGTCTTCGTGTTTACAGGTTGGCATCCACCAATCCTACAATGCGTCGCTGCTGTAAACAGGTTAGGCTGTAGGCTACACTTCAGCTAAAATAATTAATTAAAAAAAAGTAACGGACAAACACACCATATGGTAACGGTAACAGAGTTAATTTATTTAAAAAGTAATGCGTTAGAGTATTAGTTACTGTCAAAAGTAACTGCGTTACAGTAACGTGTTACTAGTAACGAGTTCCAACACTGGCCATGATATAAGGAGTCATGGGCGTAAATCCCGGGGGGGACGGAGGGGATTTGGAATATATGTATGTTTACCTAAATAATTGTGTAAGTAGAAAAAAAAAACAAACGCAAAAAATGCATTTAGAAACAGTTGAGTTCCCCCTCCCCTTCCTCACAGTAGTTTGACCCCCCCTCCCCTTCCTCACAGTGGTTTGACCCCCCCTCCCCTTCCTCACAGTGGTTTGACCCCCCCCTCCCCTTCCTCACAGTGGTTTGACCCCCCCCTCCCCTTCCTCACAGTGGTTTGACCCCCCCTCCCCTTCCTCACAGTGGTTTGACCCACTGCCTGCTTTCCCAGTTCATCTCACCTCTCAGACAGGTGTGTGGCTGCGGCTCAATTAATGTTGAACTCCATTAAGTAGGGTATTTTATTCACTTTAAATAAAGCGATTCTCTTTAATGTAGTTGATGCGATTAAAATATGACTTATCTAGTTAACGTTAGCTTGTTTACAATAGCTTGTTGCATAATGCACTGCAACTAACACGCCAAAGCCGTTTCCCATGCATTGTTTTATTTGGGACGACTTGGTATAATGTTAACTTAACATTAACGGCCACAATTAGCATATTGTTTAGCTGTGCATTTAGTAAATGAGCACTGTGCTACATCCGAACTGACCCCACTGTACTTTTTTGTATAATCAATTTCTATTCTGTTATTAAGTGTCTTAATTAATTTTAAATAAAATTTTAAACCTTTTTGTAATTCCTTGTTTTTATTGTTGTGATTATTTTTTTATGATAGTTTTTACCATTGACTGTATTATTTGTGTCCCCTTCAAAAATTGCTCATGAGAATTTTTATATTTATTGTCCCCCCTACTGTTAAATGAAATTTACGCCCATGTAAGGAATGTATCTTGTTTCAGATATATTCACTACGGAAAACACATTACAACAAATATAGTATAATTCTGTGTATAGAGAAATATGTAGTGTAATAGGTAGCAGACTTTACAATAAGGTCTCATTTAATAACAGTTAAAGCATTAACATGGCCTGTTAAAGCCTGTGCCATAATGTTCTGTTTTTCTTTCATTTTTAATTTTAATTGTATTTTTCCTTGTAACAGGTCTGATGACAGTCACAAAAAACAGAAAGTGACACCACGATGTCTATGGAAAGTAGAAGACTATTCAGAACATGTACCACTCTCTGTGAAAAGAAGGGTGATCTATGCTTGTCAACACGGAAAGAACTACAAGAAGACAACCACAACAGATGATTTGGTATGTATCTCTACACATTTTGTTCACCACACTAGTTATGAATTCCATGTGGAGGGTGATTAAATGACAGAAATCTCATTTTTGGGTGAACTACTGTAACCCTTTAATGCCAAAAATGTTTAAAGGTACACTATGTAATTTTTGCCACTCTGTTGGGTTAGTGGAAGAACATTGCAGCTGGAGCTACTCCACAGCAATTGGTGTCTCACTTGGTCCTAAATAGTATAATATGAATAAGTAAACACTTAAAAGGTTACAGGTGTACGCGACTGATTCCTGACAAAAACACACAAAAAAAAGACAAAAACATGGTTTGGAAGATGTGTTTATGGTGTACTCAACCAGATATACAGTGTGCCTTTAAAATGTAAGAAATTCATATATTTGCACAGTTTATATTTGTGTTACATAAACATATACATACAGTTATATTACATAACTAATTTGTACCATTTTGAGCATAAAACATTCAATCTTTTTGTTTAATGCAAGGAAGCAGGGTTTCTGCAGTTTCAACAAATTTATATACAGTGCCCTTCAAGTATTGGAACGGTAAAGACAAAATTGTTGTCACCTATGGTGTCAAGACATATATTAATATAAGAAGTACAGAATGTCACATTTTATTATTGACTGTTTCAACACAAAATGCTTTACCAACTAAGTAGTGAAGCACTTTTCATCAGAATTTCATCCCTCTGCCTAATGTGAGCATAAGTATTGGGACGGTTTAAGTAAATGTAAAAGCTAATATTTAATTGTAAATCCCTTGCAAGCAATCACATGAGCGAGTCTGTGACCTGTAGACATCACCAGACTCTTGGTTTCACAATTTTCCAGGCCTTTAATACAGCCATTTTTAACAGTTGCTTGTTTTGGGTGATTTTACTGACAGTCATTATTTTAGTGGGGGTTTTTTTCATTTATCTGTCATCAAGTGCTGTTGATCTTCTCAGCTGACCTGTTGTTGGTTGCTGAAGCTTGCCAGTGGTTTCTATCTTTTTCAGGACATTCTAAGTCAATCTCCAGATTTAAATCCTATTGAACAATCATTTCACCAGTTGACGAGGAGACTTAACACAGAAACTCCCCAAACAAGCGGAGTTGAAAATGGCTGTATTAAAGGCCTGGCAAAGCATTACAAAGTGTGAAACCAAGAGTCTGGTGATGCCTATGGGACACAGACTCACTCCTGTAATTGATTGCAAGGGATTCACAATTAAATATTAGCTTTTACACTTACTTTGTTAAACTGTTCCAATACTTATGCTCACATTAGGCAGGGGTTGACACATTGCTGTTCTTAGTTGGTAAAGCATTTTGTGTCGAAACAGTCAATAATAAAATTTAGCATAAATATTTTAATCATATTTATAAATGTCTTGACACCACAGCTAACAGCACGTTTGCCTTTATTGTTCCAATACTTATGGAGGGCTGTGTATGCTATATGAAATTGTTTGTTCACTCAAAAATAAATGTTAGTGTCTGGCCCAAAAAATATTTAATTTAAGTTTTCTTTTCTTTTTTTTTTTTGTAGCATACAGAACATGAATACACAAGAAGAAAAAGGCTCCATATTCAAAACAGCAAGAAAGTGGATTGCCCAGCAAAACTTTATGTCCGATATGTAGAAAGGTAAGTATTTCATTAGCATGGCTTTATATACAGTTTACATAATATGTAGACAGTAATACATTTTTAAAAGTGATTGATATACAAAAAAAGTTTGAAATAATAAGCAATTTATCTTTTTTACATATTTACTTAATATTTACTAATCTTTTGAATACAAATAGCTGCACAACTTAATGTAGCTTTAAAACAGTGGGAACAGTGGGTCTCATTCACTAATAATTGTGTAACTTACATCTTAACTTACATAGGAACAGTTTCTTCCCTCAGGCAATCCATCTGATGAACACTTGACATACACAGAACAAACTCTATCCTTACATTATTTACACATACTTATTTATATTTCAATTTGCACATTTATATTTCAATTTGCACATTTTTGCACATTTCCACTGTACATACAACTGTCTTTATTATATATGTGTTCATTTCTTATCATTGCCAATCTGTTTACACTGTGGAGCTCCTGTACTAGAACAAATTCAAACAAACAAAAAACATACTTGGCAATAAAGACCATTCTGATTCTTAACATGTTTATAAGGCCATCAAGAGTATTCAATTAATTTGTATTACTTCCTACATTTTCCAGTAAATTTAGAATACATTTTAGAATCAAAGTTATTGATGAAACATGATTTTTTCATGAAAATGTTTATACACAGATTTCATGCACAAATTTGTGCGTTGCTTAGTGAATGAAACCCAATGGTTCTTAACTGTTTTTGCTTAGTGCCCCAGTTTGACATCAAGTGCTGAATAATCAACTAAGCTACAGATTTGTACAGTGTTTCATGTTTTTCATGACCCTATATAAACAGACTCAATTGAGAACCACTGATTTAAAGTTTATATGATTTGTTTCTTTTTGTGTAAAATCAATTTAATTAGTAAAGAATTGCTTATTTCTTGTGTTGTCTTATAAAAGGGTGGTTCAACATATTGAAAAATTATTGAATGGGTATCATTAAACAATGTTGTTTTTCACAGATATGATCAGTTTGCTGTGGCTAAAAGAAGTTCTAGAACTGAAAAACAAGTGGCAATTAAGGGTGTTCTGGAGTCATTAAAAGAAAACACCTCTGTCACTTCAGAAATTATCCATGTCAAAATACCTTTGGCAGGAGCACACAAAAACCACAAAACTTCACAAAACTGTCATTTCTCAAATAACATCCATTACAATGTCGCTTTAACACAAGATTCCCAGCGTAATGAAATCGGCAATCAAGAAGACCTCTGCTTTGATGGTTTTGATAGTCCTGTACCATCCACAGGGAAGCAGAAACACAGTAGTGTGTCACGGTCACCAGGTGTCGCAGTCGATCAGTGGCATTTACGTGAACAGCTCAAGACTTTGCATGACATTTCATATATTTGCACTGATAAAGAAGCTATCAAGAATGCATCCAGAGTTATTCATGGCCTTTGTGAGACCCTGAAATCCAGTTTACACGAGGAAGATGGCCTGGTTCTCCAGCAGCAAGAGCCTCCAAGAAAAACCTTAGAGCTTTACCAAGTCACTTGAAGAAAGTCAAACACAAAACATCCAGGAAACATAAAACAGTGGCAATTGAAAATAAAGGTATGTTTGACTTTTTTGATCATATACAATGTTTGTTAAAGAGTTATTTTTAAGGAATACAGTATCAAACTAAAAATGTCATTTGTTACATAATACATATTTAATGTGTATGTGTTGATCAGTGTTTATGTGAATAAAAATCTAACAGCTGAATGGCAATGACTGGTGTTTTTGTCTGTAAATATGCAGTCTTCCTTTCTCAAGGAAAGCCACTCACATTCAGACAGGTACAAGGGCGCTCCTGTTCACACATTTAATCCTCAAACATTTTATTATGCTCCTGATTCATCTCTCTTTCTCTGTAGTGCGACCTTCCACTCTTCAGAAAAGTGATGGTTTGGGAGATCAGAAGATCCTGTAAGCCCTGAAGCAACAACTCCTTCAAACATCATCAAACGTTCTTTTTGTGTAAATAAAAAAATTACTATGAAATTATTAATAATTACAAGGGTTTTCTTTACAAGCAGTGGGCTGTGGAAAAGTACGGAGATGAATGAAATCTGAGGTTAAACTGTAGATTTGTCTTGTGTGATAGAACCCTTGATAGAATTGATGTGAAGTCAGTAAGCTTACTGAAGTGAAATGAGCATAACATAACTGAATAGTATATTGTGAACATGGAACAATCAGGACAGGTATCTGAAATTTTAACAGTGTTAATGTAATTTGACACGAAACACCTGAGATCAGGACAGGTATCTGAAGTTATGACAGAATTAATTCAGGCTAATTTTAATATTAATGTAATTTGACATGAAACACCTGAGATCAGGTATTTTAGGTTATAAGTATGAATGTCACGAAACACTCGCGATTGACGAAAGGTTATCTTAAGTTGTAACAGTATGAATATAATTTAAAAAACACACACTATCTCGGACAAGCAACTTATTCCAATTTGCGCATGATCGTTGACCTCTGCAGATTATCAATATCTGAGAATATCTGTTACACTGTTCTGAAATCCCTGGAAATAAAGTGCATCCCTTCACAGGACACTGCCTCGTGACGTCACACAGTGATGGGGAATCATTTGGAATCACTTTGGGGAGTCATTTGGAATCAACTGATTAGACCCTCCTCCCCCCTGAGGCTATACCCTACATAGCACAATTGTACCTATGTAGTGTGTTTAGATAACAGCAGGAACACCAGGAACACCCTTCATAGTGCAATGTAAAGTCGAATACAGAGAGGTATCGGCTGATCCCAGATGCTGAGTCAGGAACAGCGCACTACTGCAATAAATAGGGTGACAAAAGTGCTGTCCCTCATTGTGTCGCCCTATGTGAAGATACTATGTAGTAGGGTAGTGTGTAGTAGGGTAGTGTGTAGTAGTATGTACTATACAGTAGTATGTAGTAGGGTAGTATGTACTATGTAGCAGTATGTAGTATGTAGCAGTATGTAGTAGGGTAGTACGGTAGTGTGTAGTATATACTATGTAGTAGGGTAGTATGTAGTATGTAGCAGTATGTAGTGGGTAGTGTGTAGTATGTACTATGTAGTAGGGTAGTATGTAGTATGTAGTAGAGACCGTTTAACAGAGAACACTGATTCTGGCGTTGGAGAAATACATCACGTAAGACAGCAATGACAGGTTAATTATTGTAACTTTTTAAAGTGGTCCTTTGCACTACAGGTGAAATCACGGTAAGGTTTCAGTGTTATCTGTTGTAAAGCTTTATAAACACTGAAGCTTCAGCGCTAGCATGTCGGCTTTATGATCACGACACCGGCTGCTAACACAGTTTGATCTGTTGAGCGGTTTAAAGTTGGCCACAAATTCATTTCGTCTGTTTGCTGTGTTGTAACTTATATGGCAAAATACCAGGAGTGATGTTTATTCCTTCCATGAGTTAAATAGTATAAGAATAGCATTGATTTGTGTGTTTATTTCTGAAATGGCCATTGTGAGGGGAAAGAGGTCAACTTTAGCTAACATATAGATGTTAAAACGATTTAAATACTTTCTGTGATAAATATAGATATGTTTAAATATATTTAATCCAGTCCAAGTTCACTAATCTGTCCTATCTTATGAGTTTAACAGGTGGTCAGACCACTAAATCGTGGTTATTTGATTAAACATATTATAATAACTATAAAAGACAGCAGATTTGTGCACATTTTATCTATCCTTCACTATAGCAAAGATTCGCACCATAGTTTTATTCTGAGCAGGTTATCAAGTCTCAAATTTTAAACCCAACTGCATCTAAAAAATGGCACAAAAGACCTGAAACTAGCCCTAGGGATTTTTCTTCCTTTTCTCTTAGGAAACATGATCAGATTTGTGTGTAAAGCTTTTTGATTTACAGTAATCAACATTATGGCTTTCGTCGTCTGGTACAGCCATCACCTGCTGCACAATAACCCTTTATCCTTTCCAGTGGTGGCTTAAGTGGCTTGTTGATCAGAAGGTTGGGGTTCAAGCCCCAGCACTGCCAAGCTGCCACTGTTGGGCAATTAAGCAAGGCCATTAACCCTCCCTGCTCCAGGGGCTGTTGTATCATAGCTGCCCCTGCGCTCTGACCCCAACCTTTTCAGTCGGATTATCTGCAGAAAAGAATTTCACTGTGCTGTAATGTATGTAGTGATGAAAAGGCTTTGTGATTCATTCATTCATTCATTCAAATCTCAGAACTACAACAGAACTGGTTCAGTACATTATACACTACAAGGCTTAAAGCATGAGGACACCTTGATCATCACACTCATGTGCTTGTTGTCCCAACAGCTGTTATAATAACCTTCAATCTTCAATTGTGTTTCAGTTTTTCATGTACACAATTTGGGGCACTGGTAAGGACCCTGGCTAATTACACATTACACATTGTGTACATGATAAAAGGCCAGCTACTGGCATCGATCACCAACAAGGCAGGACTGATATTGTAGACATTATTTTTTATGCCGTACATTTTCAAAAATCATTTTTTGTCTTGTCAGGGTAATCTTACTGATAACTTTGATTACACTGGAGAACCAGTAGTAGGAACACTACAATTTTTTATTACTTATGACAATGAAGGAAACTTTTATCATTTCAGACTAATGGCATGCAAACCTTTGCATTATGCTGGACTTGTGCATGCTTTACATCAAAAGGGGTTATTTCTTCAATACACCAGCAATAAAATATGTGTGTATACTTCTGTTTTATGTTAATGTGTTAATAAAGTTAATAGTATTGATTAATGACTACACTCAAAGTGGTTTATTTAGTCAGGAAGTTTCTAAATCTTCACTATGACTTGTATGAAGAGAATATTTTATTTCATCAGAATAATGGAGGTTTCCACAAGGAGGATGCGTAATTTGGAGCCAGCAAGGCCACTGCGCAGACTAAATAGTCATCAAGGTAAAAACAGTCTGTCTGGATCAAACTAATGCTTTTTAAATACTTGATTCGCTGCCTAATCTAAGCAGATCTGTTGCAGTAAACACCTCTGTATGCCTTTATTGTAATTGATGCGCCCTTTATGTGTGTAGTGGTTACACAAGTAGTGGCTGAGCCTCTGGAGAACCCAAGAGAAAGACCAGTAAGTTTTTTTTTTGTTGTTGTTGTTAATGCTCATGAAGTTATAGGGTGTCACTTACATTGTCACCATCTTTTAATTTTTATCTCATACCACTGGTACCCTTTTTCTAACACCACAGTACCTGTTGTTCATGTTAAAGGTAAACACGATAAGAGTGGAGCATTTTAATGAAACTCTCAAGCTGAACAGCCAAAGAAAAGCACCTGAGAAACCAGGTAGGAATCATTCAGGTATTCAGTCATTGATACGTTATTAAAATAAACACAACAGGGTGTGACCCAAAGTGTTTAAATCCTCTTATACCACAATGGCCACAGTTTTTTATCGTTACATTGTCTCACTTGTTCTCGATAGAGAGAATATCATACAACAGAAACCTCTTGATCAAGTTGGCAAATGCACCAATGGCAAAGAAAAAGCCGGACTTTCTGCCAGATCACCCAGTAGTTTTGGACAAGGCGGTAGGTCGCTCTTTATATTAATGGTGGAATGAATTGTCATTATTTGGTTGTGTAATTGTGTGTTTGTTTTGTATGGATTGTAACTACTTTTGTGTAAATATAAGTATTGTGTAAATTCTTTTTTACTCATTCGTAGAGGGAACCAGACACATACCTGCAATTTGGAAACAACTGCGCTAAGGTGGTTATTATACATTAGCTTTAGTTCGCATTTCTGTTCATTCTCACACAGGAGTAAAGGATATTTATGATTTCCAGTCTGGATGATATTAAAGCAGACCCACAGCTGCCTTCTCCTGATCTTATCCCTAGAGTACATGGAGATGCCGTGACCCTTTGCCTGTACATGACCAGCAACTTCATCTCTCATGTCCACAGAAAAGATATAATTAATTAGTTAATATGTATTAATGTGAGCCAAAAGAATAAGTATTGGACATATACTGTACATGTGTTGCACTGAATTACTCTTGTTTTTTGTTGTTTTTTCTTGTTTTTTGTTTTTTATAGGCTTTGTTTGTTATGGTTAATACAAACCCACTTGTGTTTCTTTTTACTGAAATAAAAAAGTACAATGGAATTCATTTCATATTATTGCAACTCAGTATTAAAACGCATCAAGTGTTAAAATAAAGCAAATAAATTGTCTGGATAAAATTGTGAGTTCTGGTGTTCTGGTCTGGATATGTTATGTCTTAATACGTTTCCAGACATTGTTCCATATCTAGTGCTTGTTGTTTTGATGAATTAAAAGTTAAACATCATTTAGAGTTTCTGTTGTTTACAAATGAGTAGTAAGATGGGTAACTGGAGATGTGAAGGAAACAAATGTGATAACAAGGGTACCTTTCTCGCTCTTTTTTAATAGCCTGGTTTCTTTTATTTCTCTCTTTAAACCCCAGCTGTAATGTGTTTTGTATAAGACCATGCCAGGTAAATAGGCTGGCTATCTGACTAGGATATTCACCAAAATGGTGGCTCATTCACAGGACACTGCCTCGTGACGTCACACAGTGATGGGGAATCATTTGGAATCACTATGGGGAGTCATTTGGAATCAACTGATACCCCCCTCCCCCCGAGGCTATACCCTAAATAGCACAATTACAATAACAGTAAAAAGCTTGAGTTGATACTTCAACTTGTACAGAAGTATTTTTAAACCATAGTATCTATACTTCTACCTGAGTAATGAATGTGAATACTTTTGACACCACTGTTTGCATGGACACAACACACTGAAATTGTGTCCTCAGAACACAAATCTCTGTTTATGTACTGAGCCTGTACTAAGGTCCTTGTTTTGCTGTTCCAGTACAAAACTTGAATTAGTTCTTGAATATTCCACAGAGGAATATGCAAACAGAATTGAATGAGCACCAGCGAAATACATATCGTAACATTAGGACTGGAGAACACGAGAATTTACCCTGAGCAACACACACACATGCCTGTTCCTAATAATTTGGCCTGTTCCTAATAATTTGGCCTGTTCCTAATATTCTGGCCTGTTCCTAATAAATTGGCCTGTTCCTAATATTCTGGCCTGTTCTTAATAATTTGGCCTGTTCCTAATAATTTGGCCTGTTCCTAATATTCTGGCCTGTTCTTAATAATTTGGCCTGTTCCTAATATTCTGGCCTGTTCCTAATAATTTGGCCTGTTCCTAATAATTTGGCCTGTTCCTAATATTCTGGCCTGTTCCTAATAATTTGGCCTGGCCAGAATATTAGGAACAGGCCAAAATATTAGGAACAGGCCAATTTAGAGATTTTTGGTAATTTATAACTGAAGCAAGTAATAAAACACAAACATTTAATGAAAAGCTGCAACTGCTTCTCATGCATCACCTTTAACAGTGAAATGAACTGAACAAAAGACAATAACACTTAATATCACATATGACAGATGTTAATTTTCAAGATTAACATTTTTTATTCAAAATCACTCCCACCCAATAGGAATAACACAGGCATGTATATCAGTGGTTCAAACCTCCTTCAAAAAAATCTGTCATCAACCCGGTGCCTAAGAACAATAAACTCTCTTGTCTGAATGACTATCGTCCAGTTGCCCTCACATCAATAGTCATGAAGGTCTTCGAGGGACTGGTTAAAAACGTCATCTGCTCCTCCATCCCGGATACTTTGGACCCTCTTCAGTTTGCCTATCGCCCCAACAGATCCACTGATGATGCCATCTCTCACATCCTGCACTCTTCTCTCACACACATTGACAGCAATAATAGGAACTATGTAAGGCTGCTGTTTATCGACTATAGTTCAGCTTTCAATACTATAGTCCCCATCAGGCTGGCTTCTAACTCATGGACCTCGGCCTGAATTCTTCACTCTGCAACTGGATTCTTGATTTCCTCACCGGCAGACCTCAAGTGGTGAAAGTAGGCCAGTATACCTCCAACTCCATCACCCTGAATGTAGGAGCCCCACAAGGCTGTGTCCTGAGTCCCCTGCTCTACTCTCTCTACACACATGACTGCGTATCTTCCCATTGCTCCACATCTATTATCAAATTTGCTGATGATACTGTGGTTCTGAGCCTCATTCACAACAATAATGAGATCACATACTAGGAAGAGGTAGAGAAACTAACATCATAGTGCCAGGACAATTGTCTCTCTCTGAATGTGAGCAAAACTAAAGAGCTGATTGTTGACCTTTGGAAGAGACAGCAGCAGCCCTATATTATACTCCTCTTATGATCCGTGGACCCCTGTGGAGAGGGTGAGCAGCTTCAAGTACCTCGGTGTAAACATCTCTGAGGACCTGACTTGGACTACCCACATTCAAACACAGGTTAATAAAGCCAGGCAAAGACTGTACCATCTGCGACAGCTGAGAAAATTCAGGGTCTCACCTGCAATCCTAAAAACTTTCTATTCAGGGGCCATAGAAAGTGTATTGACTCAGTGTATCTCAGTGTGGTATGGGAACAGCTCCAGTCAAGACTGCAAAGCCCTGCAGAGAGGTGTGCACTTAGCTGAGCGCATCACAGGGTCTGCTCTCCCTTCTCTGCAGGACACCTACCTCAAACGCTGCAAAAACAGAGCTGTTAAAATCATCAAGGACTCAATCCTCCCCAGTAACCATCTTTTCACTTTGCTGCCATCAGGTAAGCACTTCCGTAGCCTGATGGCAAAAACTGGGAGACTTAGGAGGAGTTTCTTCCCCAGGCCATCAGGCTCCTAAACTCAAAACCAGCCTCTTAACATCTTCATGTCTCCACTTAATATTCACTTATCAGTAAGATATATTCATCATTCACTACCTCACATTGACATACTGTAAGTGTCAACCTGTTTGCACGTTTGCCTTTTGTACATCCCTGTGTATCTTAATATTTAAGACTACAGTATAATACACATATGCACATTGCCTTTTGTGCATCCCTGTGTATCTCAATATTTATGACTACAGTTTACTTTCATGCACACTATTTTTCATTCTATATTTAATTACACAGTATACATCTTTTATATTTTATTCTTATATTTTTATTGTTTACTTTTATTTCACTCTGTGTTGTATTTTTTTAATCTGTGTTGTATTTTTTTTTAATAATTGCACTGTCCATGGAGCGGACTTGATTCACATTTCACTGCTAGTTATATACGCTCTATATAATTGTGTATGTGACAAATACAAATCTTGAATCTTGAATCTAACATAGTAATATCACTTTCAAAGATTAGGATGAAGGGGTCTTACAGTAAAGGGAATAGTATTCAGGCACATTTGTTTTTGTCATTCAGTATACACCCATTCCATATCATCATTTCAGGTTTACACACAGAATCTTTTAAGTCTTTTAAAATTACATAAATATCTATTCACAATGCCATGTTTAGCAAAATTAAATTAACAGGAAATAATTCATACACAGGGGCATGGTGGCTTAGTGGTTAGCACGTTCGCCTCACACCTCCAGGGTTGGGGGTTTGATTTCCGCCTCTGCCTTGTGTGTGTGGAGTTTGCATGTTCTCTCCGTGCCTCGGGGGTTTCCTCCGTGTACTCCGGTTTCCTCCCCCGGTCCAAAGACATGCATGGTAGGTTGATTGGCATCTCTAGAAAATTGTCCGTAGTGTGTGATTGCGTGAGTGAATGAGAGTGTGTGTGTGTGCCCTGTGATGGGTTGGCACTCCGTCCAGGGTGTATCCTGCTTTGATGCCCGATGACGCCTGAGATAGGCACAGGCTCCCCGTGACCCGAGGTAGTTCGGATAAGCAGTAGAAAATGAGTGAGTGAGTGAGTGAGTTATTCATACACAGTCATATACAGATATAAAACATGTTCCTGTGCATGTTGTCACTGGTGTAATTATAATAGACATTTACACTGGTTGGGAAGAATTCATGTAATAATTAGTATGATGGTCAGGCCTTCTGCCTGAGATGCGAATGGATTGGGCATGTAGCTCGACATTGTAGGGCACGGCATGATTCAAAATTCCACCCTTATTGGACGTCAAGTCCTGCAGCACAGGGTAATACGGAGCCCTATAATTGTATCAGTGTAACACAGGTCAGAATTGAGCTGATGAAGAAAAAAACAGGGCTCTCAAGTTTTGAAGAAAGGCAAGAGTGACATTTCCACCCCCCCAGCAACCACACCGACAAAAACACAAAACAAAACTGTTTCACCAGGATCACTGACCACATTTTAACCAAATACAAAGTATTTGTTCAATTTCCATTTATTAAAGGTAGGGTCTCCGATATTTGAGAAATGCTTCAGAAAACTGCGTTGGGCCACCAAACAAAACAAAAATCAAAACAAACGTGTAGCCAAAGAGCAGTAAGAGGCGGGTCTTGTCAATATGAGCGGAGAGAGTGTTCAGTGCGCATGTGTGACATTAGCAGAAAGCGGTCTATTAACTTTACTAACACAGTAACATAAAATATGTGTGTATACTTCTGTTTAATGTTACTGTGTTAATAAAGTTTATAGTATTGATTAATGACCACACTCAAAGTGGTTTATTTAGTTTATAAATCTTCACAACTGTTATGAAGAGAATATTTTATTTATGTTCCATATCTAGTGCTTGTTGTTTTGATGAATTAAAAGTTAAACATCATTTAGAGTTTCTGTTGTTTACAAATGAATGAGTGACTAGTAAGATGGGCAACTGGAGATGTGAAGGAAACAAATGTGATAAAATTTTCTTTCTTTGTCTCTTTTTTAATAGCCTGGTTTCTTTTATTTCTCTCTTTAAACCCCAGCTGTAATGTGTTTTGTATAAGACCATTCCAGGTAAATAGGCTGTCTATCTGACTACATGGGCGTAAATTTCATTTAACAGTAGGGGGGACAATAAATATAAAATTTCTCATGAGCAATTTTTGAAGGGGACACAAATAATACAGTCAAATTGTACTATTATATTATCATATTGTAGTATTACTGTAGCACATTTCATACACAATAGTAATTCAAAGTGATAGAAAGAAAGTAAAACTATCATAAAAAAAAATCACAACAATAAAAACTAGGAATTAAAAAAAGGTTAAAAAATTTATTTAAAATTAATTAAGACACTTAATAACAGAATAGAAATTGATTATACAAAAAAGTACAGTGGGGTCAGTTCGGATGTAGCACAGTGCTCATTTACTAAATGCACAGCTAAACAATATGCTAATTGTGGCCGTTAATGTTAAGTTAACATTATACCAAGTCGTCCCAAATAAAACAATGCATGGGAAACGGCTTTGGCGTGTTAGTTGCAGTGCATTATGCAACAAGCTATTGTAAACAAGCTAACGTTAACTAGATAAGTCATATTTTAATCGCATCAACTACATTAAAGAGAATCGCTTTATTTAAAGTGAATAAAATACCCTACTTAATGGAGTTCAACATTAATTGAGCCGCAGCCACACACCTGTCTGAGAGGTGAGATGAACTGGGAAAGCAGGCAGTGGGTCAAACCACTGTGAGGAAGGGGAGGGGGGGGTCAAACCACTGTGAGGAAGGGGAGGGGGGGTCAAACCACTGTGAGGAAGGGGAGGGGGGGTCAAACCACTGTGAGGAAGGGGAGGGGGGGTCAAACCACTGTGAGGAAGGGGAGGGGGGGTCAAACCACTGTGAGGAAGGGGAGGGGGGGTCAAACCACTGTGAGGAAGGGGAGGGGGGGTCAAACCACTGTGAGGAAGGGGAGGGGGGGTCAAACCACTGTGAGGAAGGGGAGGGGGGGTCAAACCACTGTGAGGAAGGGGAGGGGGAACTCAACTGTTTCTAAATGCATTTTTTGCGTTTGTTTTTATTTTCTACTTACACAATTATTTAGGTAAACATACGTATATTGTTCACAATAGAGAGTGCGATATTTTTTAAATAAATTTTTTTTGGGGGGGGGCAATCCTCGGATGGGGGGGACAACCCTCGGATGTCCCCTCCGTCCCCCCCCGGGATTTACGCCCATGTCTGACTAGGATACTCACCAAAATGGCGGCTCATTCAAAGGACACTGCCTCGTGACGCCACACAGTGATGGGGAATCATTTGGAATAACTATGGGGAGTCATTTGGAATCAACTGCCCCACCCCACCCCACCCCACCCCCGCTGAGTCAGGAACAGCGCACTACTGCAATAAATAGGGTGACAAAAGTGCTGCCCCTCATTGTGTCGCCCTATGTAGAGATCCTAGGTAGTAAGTAGTAGGGTCGTATGTAGCAGTATGTAGTATGTACTATGTAGTACCCTGTACTATGTAGTAGGGTAGTACGGTAGTATGTACTACGTAGTAGGGTAGTCTATACTATGTAGTAGGTTAGTATGTAGTATGTAGTAGTATGTAGTAGGGTAGTGTGTAGTATGTACTATGTAGTAGGGTAGTATGTAGTATGCAGTAGAGACCGTTTAACAGAGAACACTGATTCTGGCGTTGGAGAAATACATCACGTAAGACAGCAATGACAGGTTAATTATTGTAACTTTTTAAAGTGGTCCTTTGCACTACAGGTGAAATCACGGTAAGGTTTCAGTGTTATCTGTTGTAAAGCTTTATAAACACTGAAGCTTCAGCGCTAGCATGTCGGCTTTATGATCACGACACCGGCTGCTAACACAGTTTGATCTGTTGAGCGGTTTAAAGTTGGCCACAAATTCATTTCGTCTGTTTGCTGTGTTGTAACTTATATGGCAAAATACCAGGAGTGATGTTTATTCCTTCCATGAGTTAAATAGTATAAGAATAGCATTGATTTGTGTGTTTATTTCTGAAATGGCCATTGTGAGGGGAAAGAGGTCAACTTTAGCTAACATATAGATGTTAAAACGATTTAAATACTTTCTGTGATAAATATAGATATGTTTAAATATATTTAATCCAGTCCAAGTTCACTAATCTGTCCTATCTTATGAGTTTAACAGGTGGTCAGACCACTAAATCGTGGTTATTTGATTAAACATATTATAATAACTATAAACGACAGCAGATTTGTGCACATTTTATCTATCCTTCACTATAGCAAAGATTCGCACCATAGTTTTATTCTGAGCAGGTTATCAAGTCTCAAATTTTAAACCCAACCTTCAATCTTCAATTGTGTATCAGTTTATCATGTACACAATTTGGGGCACTGGTAAGGACCCTGGCTAATTACACATTACACATTGTGTACATGATAAAAGGCCAGCTACTGGCATCGATCACCAACAAGGCAGGACTGATATTGTAGACATTATTTTTTATGCCGTACATTTTCAAAAATCATTTTTTGTCTTGTCAGGGTAATCTTACTGATAACTTTGATTACACTGGAGAACCAGTAGTGAACCACTGGAGAAACTTTTGCAAAAAATTCCTGGTAGCTTTTATAATTTCAGACTAATGGCATGCAAACATTTGCATTATGCTGGACCTGTGCATGCTTTACATCAAAAGGGGTTATTTCTTCAATACACCAGCAATAAAATGTGTGTATACTTCTGTTTAATGTTAATGTGTTAATAAAGTTAGTAGTATTGATTAATGACTACACTCAAAGTGGTTTATTTAGTCAGGAAGTTTCTAAATCTTCGCTATGACTTGTATGAAGAGAATATTTTATTTCATCAGAATAATGGAGGTTTCCACAAGGAGGATGCGTAATTTGGAGCCAGCAAGGCCACTGCGCAGACTAAATAGTCATCAAGGTAAAAACAGTCTGTCTGGATCAAACTAATGCTTTTTAAATACTTGATTCGCTGCCTAATCTAAGCAGATCTGTTGCAGTAAACACCTCTGTATGCCTTTATTGTAATTGATGCGCCCTTTATGTGTGTAGTGGTTACACAAGTAGTGGCTGAGCCTCTGGAGAACCCAAGAGAAAGACCAGTAAGTTTTTTTTGTTGTTGTTGTTGTTAATGCTCATGAAGTTATAGGGTGTCAGTTACATTGTCACCATCTTTTAATTTTTATCTCATACCACTGGTACCCCTTTTTCTAACACCACAGTACCTGTTGTTCATGTTAAAGGTAAACACGATAAGAGTGGAGCATTTTAATGAAACTCTCAAGCTGAACAGCCAAAGAAATGCACCTGAGAAACCAGGTAGGAATCATTCAGGTATTCAGTCATTGTTACGTTATTAAAATAAACACAACAGGGTGTGACCCAAAGTGTTTAAATCCTCTTATACCACAATGGCCACAGTTTTTTATCGTTACATTGTCTCACTTGTTCTCGATAGAGAGAATATCATACAGCAGAAACTTCTTGATCAAGCTGGCAAATGCACCAATGGCAAAGAAAAAGCCGGACTTTCTGCCAGATCACCCAGTAGTTTTGGACAAGGTGGTAGGTCGCTCTTTATATTAATGGTGGAATGTAATGTCAAATTGTGTGGTTGTTTTGTATGGATTGTAACTACTTTTGTGTATGTCATTTTACTCATTCGTAGAGGGAACCAGACACACACCAGCTAGTTGGAAACAACTGCGCTAAGGTGGACATGTACTGTAAGTATGTTAATGTGAATGCACTGGGAGCATCAATCCCAAATATCTCTGTGGTCTCTGGTTCAATTCTCAGCTCAGGTTACTTTCTATATGGATTTTCACATTCCTCTGGGTTCTCTGGTTTTCCCCAACCTCCAAAAAAAAACATGTATGTATGTATGTACGGTATATGTGCATGGAGCCCTGTGGTGGACTGGTCTCCCATTTAGGCTGTATGTATGCCTTGTGCCTGGTGTCTACCATGACTCTGATGAGGATAAAATGTTTATTGAATGTTAATGAATGAATCACAGTCACAAATATCACAATGACATGTATGCACAGTATAATTAATGCAGTGAGCCACGTACTCTGTACCCATGCACGTGTGTCTGTGAAGTCTGTAAGGCCACAAAAATGTTAGGCTATAAACTTAGTATCATATGTTAAAGGAGCATCAGAAAATTGGCAAATGGTATATAAATTTGAAATTAGGTAAAACAGACATGTCTAAATTAGCTTTTGAAAAAAAAAGTTTTTTTTTTTTTTTTTTTTAAACTTTACCATTTTGCCAAAATCTTTATCAATAATTGCATTGCTGATCCTGGTTCACTAGGTCATGGTGTAAGAACACCATCACTCTAAAAACTTGGAAAGAGAATATAGCAAGATGTACACCAGAAGTATCAGAATGTGCGATTTTAAGTACTTCATTAAGATGTAGGTCTTTAATCATGGTTTCAAGACTGACAGTGACTCCGATTTTCAGACGTCTAGGGGAAATTCATTTAATAAAGTGAGTTCGACCTTTAACCTTCACCACAGATCTGAGGCCCTGACAGCCACCTTTAGTCTACAGGTGGAACTCTGGAACCTCTAGCAGACCTGGACTAGATGTGCGGGGGGATCTAGCATGTAACACTTTAGCAGTTATTAAACAAATTCTAAAGGTAGCAGTGTAAGGATGCTAAGATTGGATGTGTGCTTCATTGGCTTCAGAAGCTTGACTTTTGCTTGACAAGCCTCTGTCAGAAAAAGATGGTCCTGATCTAGTTTTTGAGAATTTTCTGAGTTGGAAAAAAACAAGACTGAACCTGAACTTCTTCACAAGCTGTGAACAACTCCGACCCGAATTCAAACCTGCTCCTAGGTTACTAGAGCCAGGTCTAACATTTGATATGTGACCTCTAAGGTAAGCATATGGGAAGTTTGAGAATTTTTTGCCAACCTGTTAACAGTTCTGGAGTAACAAAGAAGTCTGGTCTGAAGCTGCTGGCCTGTATCCTGTCTGCATGGTTTTATCCTCAGCAGCAGATAATGCAAACTCCAAACAGAACTTGATCACACAGATCCTGAGAGCAGAAGGGGTCATCTCATTAGTAGCATGTGTAGTGCGACAGAGAGAGGGAGAAGGAACACAGAGAGAGAGAATTATATAAAACAAATTATAAGGTATGCTCTTGTCATGTCATAGGACTGGAGCACTGTAGTAAACTTATCTTTGCAGTGTGAGTGTTCGAGTACTTGTAAAAAACGCCCAAGTTCAGCTCCTCGTTTGCAGTCATTCCATGCATCATAAACAAGTGTCCCTCTTCACCACTCAAATATTGGTACCGAAAGCAAATAATAATGAACAACAGATGAGCATAGTACTCAATATTTTTTAAACCTGACTGCACAAACGTGAAGTGTGTAGTTAAGAGTTTACAGCAGACTTCTTTATTTACGTGGTGCTCTAGACAGCTGACCTGCATGCATTTGACAGCTGATGTCAAGTGACATTTGAGAGTGACCAGGATGGATAAGATGGTTTACAGCAATGTCTCTCTCTCTCTCTCTCTCACAACCCAGATTTATTCTTGAATTGAATGTTGCCTCTGGCTTTATTTACCTAAATCTGTGTCTGTCTGTGTGTCTGTGTGTCTGTGTGTCTGTGTGTGTGTGTGTGTGTGTACATAATTCTAATGCTTTTGTGCTAAAGCAACTTTGTGACAATACCTGAACTCGAGATTTGTACAAATAGAATCCATCCATCCATTCTCTACAACCTCTTATCCTACTGGGCCACAGGGAACCCGGAGCCTATCCCAGGAGACTCCAGGCACAAGGCAGGGTGTGAGGCATACGTGTTTGTACCCCAAGCTTAGTCCTCAACGGCTATGTCAATGTAAAATTCAGGAATAAAAAGTTTATTCATTCATTCATTCATCTTCTACCGCTTATCCGAACTACCTCGGGTCACGGGGAGCCTGTGCCTATCTCAGGCGTCATCGGGCATCAAGGCAGGATACACCCTGGACAGAGTGCCAACCCATCGCAGGGCACACACACACTCTCATTCACTCACGCAATCACACACTAGGGACAATTTTCCAGAGATGCCAATCAACCTACCATGCATGTCTTTTGACCGGGGGAGGAAACCGGAGTACCCGGAGGAAACCCCTGAGGCACGGGGAGAACATGCAAACTCCACACACACAAGGTGGAGGCGGGAATCGAACCCCGACCCTGGAGGTGTGAGGCGAACGTGTTAAGCACTAAGCCACCGTGCCCCCCTAAAAAGGTTATTATTGTATATATCAGATAGTTGGATTGCATTTATAAATTTAATTTTACAGTTAAATAGATTCCTGGTTTCAGAAGGTTTGACTCCCTGGTATATATGGATGATATTTATTTATGATTTTTTTTCTCCTCTGTCTTCTGCTGGAATTATCACTAGACTGTTTGTAAAACTAGAGAAAGTAAGCTGATGTTTATGTGTCTTTTCTCTAGGTCACCTGAATAATGATTCCTTTCGGTGTTGGAGTTTCAACTGATTCTTCTCTACTGTTCCATCTTTAACGTGTAATAATGACAAATTAAGAAGCGATGACAATGTCTGTAGAAGGTTACCGTACTGTATGTCATTGTCTTTGTGGAAATGGTTCAGGTTCATAGCCTTCACAGGGCTTTTGGATAAGTTTCCATTTTGGCCTCTGACGTTATTTATTTTGTCATTTAGACCACATCCTGCAGTTTCTTATTTTAGTGTGTGCTTTGTAATTCTTACTAACATTCAGATGACCTTGTGTGACGTGTGTGTGTGTGTGTGTTTTAACTGGAACACTAACAGAGCATTGAGGAATGTAGTATAGAGTTGTACTGAGGAGACTGTATGCCTGAGGTCCTTTAATATGCAAAGTTTACACGATTCCATAAATCCAGATTAAATTAAACATCCTGCACATAATTATTTGCCCAAATAGACCATGCTGCTTGTTTGTGTGCCTAACTGTAAATAAGGGAAATAATGGGTTTGAGTTTTGTACTAGCATTTTGCACTGTTGTTTTGAATATGGTACTTTTCAGTTACCAAACTCAATGCATGCAGTTTTTTTTTTTTTTTTTTACTTTTTGTTTAAAATTGATCTAAAAGGAATATTTGTACATATTTGTATTTTTATTTTGTAAGTGTCTGTCTTTTTGGTGAAAGTTTGAAGTTCATAACTACTGTAGTCTTGACAAATACAAATCTTATGCTTACACAAATCGTATTGTTGTAAAATTATTCCATTTTGATCTGCTAGGAAGAGTAATATGGATGAAATGTCAGTTTTAAGTCCATGATTGTATTGTGTCTGATTAAATTAAGAACAAGAGCATTATTCCAGATCAGGGAACCTTTTCACACTGAATCAGCTGTCTATCATGGTTATAACCTATGTATTGCTTGTGTGGTGTGTTTTTTTTTTTTTGGTATGGCTAATATGACTTTTCTAATGATGCTTATTTTCTTTTCTAAATGCTTTTAGGGGAAGAAAATCTAGGACGTTTTTCTGGTTAATACACTGTATGGCCAAACTTTTGTCGAAACCTGATCATCATATCCATACTGTATGTGTTTGTTCCTCAAGATGTTGTCACAATGTTTGAAATTCACAGTTTTCTACAATGTCTTATGGTTTAATATTAGTATTAAGATTTCTTTTCACTGGAACTAAGAGGCCCAAACTTGTTCCACAAAGAAAGCTGGAAGAAAAGTTGAATTCCGTTCCATTTTATTTTTATAGTCATGGTCAGAAAAGTCTGTTGAGGTCTAACTGGAGGGCACTCATGTTTAAAATGAATTCAAGAAAATATTCATGCAATTAGCTCCTCCGTGTTCTTGCCTTTGTGTGTCTCGAGGCTTAAAACAGCCCAGAAAGATAAACATCAAATTACATTAACATAAGTAACATAAAGTTAACAAATCAAAAATAAAAGTTTTTTTTTCGCTTGCACTTAAATGAGCACAAATTCTCACATCCACACTCCAAATTGAAGCCTTTCCAGAAGGGTGGATGTTATTATAACAGCATATTGTGACTAAATCTGGATTGAGATGTTCATCTGATGCACGTGAGTGTGATGGTCAGGTGTCTACAAACCTTTAGTCGAATACTGTACTGTATATATGGATAACTAACATTTTTAAATGCTTTTATTTACAGTCTGATGGATATATTTATTTTTATTTATGTTATTGTTTGGGTTTTATGAAGTTCTTATTATAGAAGTATTTTATGTATGAGTATTTTATAAGTGTGTGCATATATAAGTATTGGATGAGTGTGTGTGCATATATAAGTATTGTATGAGGGTGTGTGTGTGTCTGTGTGTGTGTGTGTGTGTGTGTGTGTGTATATATATATATAATATCTATACACACACACACACACACGTACACGTATGTGTATATATATGTATGTATGTATATATGTGTGTATGTGTATATATATATATATATATATATATATATATATATATATATATATATATATATATATATATATATATAAAGTATTGTATGAGGGTGTGTGCGTGTATATGAGTATTATATAAGCATGTTCATTTGTTCATGTGCGTATGTGTTGTATGTAGCTGTAATGTCACCAGTTAGCCGGTGTTTGTTCCAGTGGCGCAAAGCGCACAGCACTTCGTCACTGCCCCGATGTCACGTACTGCACTGCTAGAGCCGAATGTTCTAGAGATCAATTCTAATCTATTCTAATCGATTCTATACTAATCTCAATCTGTTCTCGATCCGAATCATGACCGTGTTCCATATACAACACGTCTGCGTAAAATATAAACCACTTGCTCTCTGCGTCTTATTGTACTACAATAACAGTGAGTGGGGAGTTGTTTAGAATCCAGTCACAATATATAGCTGCAATATCGGATAAAACCGAAAGAAAGCCCGTACTGTGTCCTTTATTTGACCTGTTTCGAAACAGGACATATATTACAGAGGAAAAGAGCATCATTTGGAGGAGAAATCACGTCCTGTCTGAGTCAAGGAATCCAGTCATCAGTTTCAGAAAAGGTAAAAAAAAGAAAGAAAAGTGCTTTAATTATGTGTGAGATGATATTTATTCCTCTATTCATTTGTGTTCAATACCATGTATTTCAGTAAAGACAAAGAAAAGGGAGAATATAGAGGGTGGGATATAAAGTTCAATGCTCAATGCTCGTGACCTCAGTGTTGATTGTGTTGAGATCTTGTGTTTCTGCTCCACATCTCTGTCTCCTGATGTTTTAGAGGAACGAGAAGAAAATGCTTTCAGGTTACAGCGAGGAGAGAAAAGGAGAGCAGTGTGAAAGGTAGGCAATGTCGTCAAGTATCTATCTGTTATTTAATGATTAAAAAAGATCCTTAAGTCAAAGTTACCATTTGGAAATGTAAAGCTGTTTAAGTTGGAATTCTTAATAAAGATTTTTATTAATAATAAAATAAAAATTTGATTAAAAAAACAAAACAAAAAAACAACAATGATGTAGTGAAATTAGAAAATTTTTAAATAATAATAATAAATAAATAAATAATTAAAAATTAGACAATCATGTATAATAATCATTTTTATTTATTAAAGATCATAGGAATGATTTAGTGAAATTCATATTCGTGTTCAGATGATTTCAGGAGATGATCACAAACTCACCCAAAAGGCTATAAATGCTATGATAGCTTTAGGGTTGCAATTTGACAAAACAAGTATTTAGAAAGAAATTATTTAGAATTACATTATCTGGTGTTACCCAGGAAAGGATGGATTTCCTTTTGAATCTGGTTCCTCTTCAGAGTTTTCCTCATTAATTGCTTCATTTTTACGTATTAAAGAGAGCAATGCAGAAGCTATCTAGTCCTTTAGTCTGTATGGCTCTCTCACCTCCTCATCTGCACACAGAACAGGTTCCATCTTTCACGCTAATACGGCTGTTAACACCGCTGCCCTCATCATCTACTAAATCGCTATCAAGCCC
This sequence comes from Tachysurus vachellii, assembly GCF_030014155.1. Taxonomy (NCBI): domain Eukaryota; kingdom Metazoa; phylum Chordata; class Actinopteri; order Siluriformes; family Bagridae; genus Tachysurus; species Tachysurus vachellii. Next base: position 21,506,841 of record NC_083464.1, on the reverse strand, counting down.
AATCTGTCTCTGCAATATCTGGAAGAATTAACTATGAGTGCATTTGCAGTCTCCACTAGTCTTATTCTCACTTATATGACATTGAACAGTACTGGAAAGTGGTGACTGAGTAATTAAGCCCTTGCAATGAATGAAACCTGATCATCACCATTTTTTCACATTAACAAGCCGGAAATTCATCGCAGAATCATGAAGGAAACAGATATTTCAATATAAACATATTTCTCGTGTTTCAGGATTGATTTTTCCTTTAAGGCATCGTTACATTTATGTATTCTTTAATAGGTCCATATGTGTGAACAATCCTTATTTGGATTCTATGAAAGAAGACATACTGTACCATCTCAACCTGGATACAGCCAATCATGACCTTCCAAAGCAGTTTGGGGATGTTAAAGTAAGTTAATAAATGATCATATTGTATTGCACTGTGCTATATTATTGCTTAATTGTCCAGGATGTGCTGTTTTTTTTTTTTTGTTTCCTGTAACTGAAATGACGGTGGATTCTTGCATCACAGACAAATTGCATTTTCTGTTCTTGTAGTTTGTATGTGTCGGGGGAAGTCCGTGTAGGATGAAGTCCTTCATCGAGTACGTTGCTAAAGAGCTGGGTCTAGAAGATCCAAAAGGAGAGTACCCAAACATCTGTGAGGGAACAGATCGCTATGCAATGTATAAAGTTGGACCAGTGCTGTCTGTTAGTGTAAGTCTTTAAATGTCAAAGAAGAAAGACCCAAGAGATCTGATTGCTACTCGCAGAGTTGTTTTAACACCATAGTGTGTTTTAATATCAACATAATCTGAATTGTTCTGCATTGTAAAGATAAATATCTCTGTGTTGTAGCATGGCATGGGCATTCCCTCGATGTCCATAATGTTACACGAGCTTATCAAACTCCTCTATCATGCCCACTGCACTGATGTCACTATCATACGCATCGGGACCTCGGGTGGAATAGGTACACTTTTATAACACACTATCTCTCTTAATAAACAGACAGCAGACTTTCTAACAACAGACTGATTATTACCAGCATCTGTTATACTGTGATGCTGTATGTTGCATTTAGAATTACATTACTATTAGATTTATGCATGAACATTAGTATCAGTAGAGCTGATGTACCGTATTTTATATAGTTAAAGGAAGAAGCAGAGCTTTACAACAAGGATGAGTGAAGGAATACATTTAGAATCTGTCCTTCTTGATTTATTTGTCTGCAGGTCTGCAGCCAGGCACAGTTGTGATCACCAAACAGGCAGTGGATGCCAGGTTCATGCCCCGCTTCGAGCAGGTGGTCCTGGGGAAGACAGTGGTGAGGAGCACGGAGCTGGACTTTGAGCTTGCAATGGAGCTGCTGGAGTGTGGGAAAGAGCTGGGAGAGTTTGAGACTGTCATTGGGGATACCATGTGCACTCTGGACTTCTATGAAGGTATTGTTGTGAGTCTTAAATAGGGTTGTGAGTGATTAAATAGGGCTTTTTGAACTGCACCCACCTGCAGTTATTGCTCTAAACCCTGCTCTCAATCAGGCACTTTTACAGTGTTAACTCACACTGTGGTGCAAAACAATGTGGTGTTTGAATGTTACGACTAGATACTTAGCAACTGACATCCAATCAGAAATTGAACAGCTTGTGCCTATCGCCTACTTTATACAGTCACAGAAACTCCCTGTTAAATAAATAATAGCTGCAGTGTGTGTGAGAGAAAAAGAAAAAAATCATTGTCAAATGGTGACAGAAGAAATGTCAGTTCGAACAAGTTTTATTTTTATAGTCATGGTCAGAAAAAGTCTGTTGAGGACTAACTTGAGTGCAAAATCAGTAATATGTGATTCTCTTCATGTTTAAACAGAATTCAAGAAAATATACATGTTTAGCTTCTCTGTTTTCTTGCTTTTGTGTGTCTCAGGAGGCTTAAAACAGCCCAGAAGGATTAACATCAAATTACATTAACATAAGTTACATAAAGTGAACAAAAATTTTAACAAATCAAAAATAAGAGTCAATCCAGTAAATGAGTTAACCCAGCGTTTATGAATGTACAGTGTGAAACGTCACATGAATATGAATATATGAATACTCAGGATTAATTGTTAACCCTGAGTGAAGTATTATCAGTTTTCCATTAACCTGGAGTTTATCAGAATCAGAATCAGAATGAGCTTTATTGCCAAGCATGCTTACGCATACAAGGAATTAGTTTTAGTGTCATAAGCTTCCAGTACACAGAGACGACGACAACACACAGACAATAAAAACAAGACGAGAATAAAAATAAATAAAAAAAATACACATATGTAAATACAAATAGACAAAAAAAAACATGAAATAAATAAATAAATTGTATGTACAGTTGTGCTATAGATGATAGAATGGAACAGAATAGAATGAGATACAGGGATGTACTAAGATGGAGGTGGTAACAAATAAATGTAAGATTATTGTACATTGTTATTACATAATGGGGGACATTTAACTGTTCACGAGGTAGAATACCTGGGGGAAGAATCTGTTCTTGTGAATGGTTGTGCTGGTATTTGGGGCTCTGTAGCAACAGCCAGATGGTAAACGTTCAAAAAGAGGATGATTTGTTTATGATCGACCCAGAGTGATTTTCTGAGCCATTTTCCTTATTCTGGATATGTGCAGTTCTTGAAGGGTGGGTAGGGGAACACCAATAATCCTTTCAGCGGTCTGAACCGTTCTCTGTAGTCTTCTGATGTCTGATTTTGTAGCTGAGCCAAACCAGACAGACAGACTGACCCAAGCTTGACTATTTAAAGTTTGAAAATCTCTGTTATGTTCATTTAAACAGTTGTGGTTTGTCTGTCTTTCTCACTGAATTGCTGGTGTTGATCCAGGTCAAGCTCGTTTGGACGGCGCTTTCTGTTCATACTCTGAAGAGGATAAACAGCACTACCTTTCCGAGGCGTACGCAGCAGGAGTCTGCAACATCGAGATGGAATCTTCTGTTTTTGCTGCCATGTGCAAACTCAGTGGTATACAAGGTAGAACAAATTTACTTTAAATCCCATCAAATGAAAACAGTCATATGTGGCATATTTTTGCAATTCAGTATGAAGGTACTGTAGAGGGAATCACTTAGATTTAGATAATAGAGATTTTAAATTTTGATTAAAAAAAGTGGGAAAAGAGAAATGAGAAAACATTGAAGTATAAAGAAATGAATGTAAAATCATTTCAATTCAGGGACAGTAAACATTTTCTGAGGTTCCAGATGCAGCTTTTTAAACAATAAAAAGCTTTTGCCTTCAACACGCTCACACGTTTTATCAGAGGTTTAAAATGTGGGTTACAGGACATTAGGAAAGTCTGTTTGACTGTTCATTTGAACTGAATGGGTTTAATTCAAAACCTAGAAATTATATTATGAGTTTGTCACTGGAAAGTCAGACCTGAATCTTAATATATAAGATTTCAACATTGCATATGTGTAAACATTTCTCTTTCTGACTCGTTTCCCAGCGGCTGTGGTGTGTGTGACCCTTTTGGACCGGCAGAAAGGAGACCAGCTGACCAGCTCTCATGACGTCCTGCTCGATTACCAACAAAGACCCCAGACCCTTGTTGTCCATCACATCAAAAAGAAGCTTAATATCCTCAATAGAAGTTAACTTTTCTCCCTCTCTCTTTTTTTAATATACATTCATATCATTAGAATGTAAAAAAAAAAAGACAAAGACAAAGTTTTTGGGGATATCTTACTCTGGCTATATCTATAGTATTTTATATACTTTATTATATACAGACTTGCTTTTGCTAGTAGTTATACCCGAACATTATATAAGAGAACACTTATATTTAAAGATTTTATGACACTTTCTATGTGCTTGATGTTGTTATTTGAAATAACTCATAGAATAAAACCCAAAGCTAATATATAAAGATTAAAGCAAATTGTTTGTGTCCCAGTTTGAAGATTCCACAGCACTTACATCACTCCACATACCGCGAACACATTCCGCATGCCTGGCCCCACACGTCCATACCAACCCTCTTTATTTCTTTTCAGTGTGCTGAATCCAGCTATTGTGATTGTAAAGTGCACATGGCTGCATATTTTCTCTCATGTATGATGCTTGGGTTTGTTGTAGGGCTGCAACAAATGATTATTTTGATAATTGATTAATCTAACGATTATTGGAACGATTAATCGACTAATCGTCGATTATTGTTAATGTCATTGACGACTAATCAGTAAGTTTTGAACGATTATTCAGCTTTTTCAATTAGTTAAAACATTGAGTTATACATATTCTAACTATAGTATAAAAAAAGAAAATCACTTCAGCTTTTGAAATGGTTGTTTTAATGAACTTTGATACTTCGGGTATCTTTTAATTAAAAGATTTTTTTTTTACACAAATGAATCAGCTGCATTACAGACAATATATATATATATATATGTCTGAATGTAAACATCTCTTGGCAGCAGTATTAAGAGCTTCATTTGTAAAACAAGTGTTCAGTTTAATGAAAAGCAGTATGTAACAGTGTCCTTTCTGTACTGGCCTTTTTTGGATTTTCAAATAAGTGAATTAAAATGATCTCTGGAAAAAAATTGTCCCTAGTGTGTGATTGCGTGAGTGAATGAGAGTGTGTGTGTGTGTGTGTGTGTGTGTGTGTGTGCCCTGCGATGGGTTGGCACTCCGTCCAGGGTGTATCCTGCCTTGATGCCCGATGACGCCTGAGATAGGCACAGGCTCCCCGTGACCCGAGGTAGTTCGGATAAGCTGTAGAAGATGAATGATGAGAGTGAATTAAAATGAAGAAAGCTCAGCGTATCAACATGTTCACGTGACAAGCTTGCTCTTTTTTGTGAGCAAATGTTTCCCGCAGCAGAGAAGATCCGTTCTGATGGAGTGGATGTGGCAGGAATGCAAAGAAAAGATCCCACACCTTGCTTTGTTCGCATTCACTTGCACTCCGTCATAATTTGCGCTTCTTTTAAAAGTTCTCTTCTACCGCATTTGTTAGGGCTGCATTGCACTCTAGCGCTACAGCGCCGTAGCGGTCAAATCGCGATATTGCAGGCCCTTACATTAGGAGAGAACAAACGTACACGTGAGAACAAACGACTACTCGACAACAAAGATATTTGTCGACAATTTTTTATTGTCGACGTTGTCGACAATGTCGACTAATCGTTTCAGCCCTAGTTTGTCTTGGTCACTACATTACGAGTGGCACATGCTGAGATTTTTACTAGGTCTACTGGCGGCCCCTGGTGGATCTGATTGAAAGCTAGAGAAGAAAACAACTCTGTGTCATACTGAAAACAGATCACACTCTGAGCTGCTCTGAAATTATTCTCGTCACTGATTCACAGCCTCAGGTGTCAATAGACGGAATCTTTCATGATCGTGATCAAGTTCTGTATTATTAGTTCAGATGAAGGGCATCTCTGGTTACTGTGTGTGTGTGTGTGTGTGTGATGCCAACACATCAATAGGTTTTTCAGTTTCATCCTACTGTCCTATTAAGTAGGAATGAGTGTGTGTGCACATGGTGTGCAGAAAAAGGACTGGCATCCCAACCTGAGGTGTGGTCTCTCGGCTTGTCCCCGGTGTTCCGAGGTTACATTTACTTACATTTACAGCATTTAGTCCCAACCTTTTGATCAGCAGTCCAACACCTTAAGCATGAAGATAGAGCCACTTTTACCCTAAGCAACATAAAGCCATAGCAGAAAATGAATGGAATATCTACACAGGTTCTCAATCTTGGTCCTGGAGCGCTCTTGTGTCTTCCCTGCTCCCAACACACCTGATTAAATTGATACAACTGATCATATAACAACTCCTTCCTGAAGTAGAGATGTTCGAGCTAGAAAAACACTAAAATGTCCAGAACAGTGGACAAACAGACAAAAAGGAAAACATCTTTTTTCTTTGTGATGAACACAAACTTTTAATAATACATCAAAACTTCATATGATACACAAAAAATCCTGCAGTCTTCAGGATCCTTGCCTTATTGAAGGACCTCGGTGCCTCAAACATTTCTTTATCTCTGTTATGAGAGTGTTTTTTTTTTTAACCTAAATCTGAAGACACATTCAAATACACTCCATATTTTAGAGAATCCCTGCTTGGACACACCCAGAGATGGTGTTAGCTTTGATAATTAACTGATTCTGTCAGTGGTGTGTTTGAGGAGAGGGAAAAATATGACCAAAAACTTCAAATTAAGTTCTGAATTGTGAAGACCGAAGTGCAGAATTTGCATTTAACAATTCTTTGTGTCTCTAGAATGTTTCACTCTTTTTTCTGTTATTCATATCCCCTTGAGCAGCTCCATTTGCTTCCTCTTGTCCTTTGCCCTGTTGATAGCCATCCTGAACAGACGGCAGTACAGCTCCACTGCAGCCGGAGTGTCATCGTTGCCTGGCACTGGATATGTGATAAGGCTTGGGTCACAGTCTGAGTCGATGATACCCACTGTAGGAATGTTGACCTTGGCGGCATCGCGTACACCAGTGTGTGTCTGAAAGACGCTGTTTTGTGTACAGAGGAATATGATAAGGTCGGGAAGACGCACTCCGGTGGCATTGGTAAGCACACCTCCCTGCCAGTAGCGTGCGTGAGCGTATTCGCCACATCGTTGCGCTGTAGATTCGGTCAGGTGTGTGAACTGGCGCCGGCGGCTTATGAAGAGCACAATGCCGCCACGGTAAGCCACGTGTGCCGTGAAGTTCAGAGCCTGCTGTAGGTGCGATGCCGTCTGCTCCAAGTCAATGATGTCCATGTCCAAGCGAGTACCAAACAGATAGGGCTCCATCAATCTTTAGACAGAGACAAAAGAGCAATTCAATTCAATACAGGACACAGAGAGATAGAAAGAGTATGGAAGGGGCTGTCTGAGTGTAAAGAACAAATATGTACAGAATCTTAATTGGACTGATAAATGACCACTAATAATAATCAAAATAATTTTGCTCTACCTGTGCCTGCAGCCTTTCTTGTGGCCAAGGTGGACTCGGGCCTCAAACAGGTCCTTTATAGTAAAAAGCTCAGACACGCTAAAGAAATCCGGCTGGGTCAGAGGAAAGTTCATGATCTTATCGTTCGCATCTGGGAGAAAAGACCATAAATAAGGGTAAGTATATAAATTAGTCCCTACAAGATTCCATGGATTTTTTTGTGACTTGAGACCAAATCTGCTTGATTTTACTGCCGCTGATTGTTTCAATATTTCCAAATGCAACTTGCACAAAGAGCTTTTGGTGCTTTTTTTTTTTTTTTGAAAAGTGCAAGTAAAGGTTTTACACAAATTTGAATTTTGTATACTATATTTATATCAGAGCTCTAAGTATCAGTTGATACTAAATATTTACTTGATAATAATAATATCTTCTCTGTGCCACTGTGCCACAAGCCAGTGTGATTTAAGACAGTGGGATTAAGTTTGTCCATGGCAACATTTGTGTCATGGCATTCAAAATTTCACACATTCACAGAATAGACAAGAACTGTTGATCACATCAGAATAAATTCAAAAACAGATTCTGATCCCATATCTCAGGTCGACACATGCTTCATACTGAATCGACTCAGGAGTGTTCAAAGTTTGCTCCCAAACCCAAAATGTGTCATTATGACCTTATTACAAATAATGACTTTCACAGAAATCATTGCATGAAATTTAATTAATAATGAAATGTAACTAATTTATTAATGAATTAACCAAGCATGCCTAATTAACCACAGAGACATTTCTGCCTTTTCTGATTAACTTGTTATAAAAGCAGCAGATTTTTAAATGCATTTATGCTACACAGGTTACTGACAAGGGCCTGTATGACTCTAAAAGGGTAATAAAGAAGATTTTAATAAGCGATGTTACTGAACACGGATGTATAATGCAGACCCATATTAATGTGTCCAACTCTAGGTGAAGCATATAACTGCAATAATGTAAATGACAGTAGAAAGTAACTTGTCTCGTAGCTAAACGGTTAAGAAGCACAGCCTGTTTATTTATTAATAAAGAAAACTGTTGCCAAATTTCTGTGGTACAATTGGGATAAAACACTTTAGGACATGCAGTTTGAGGTAATAATGTGTCACTCCACCACAATGCTGAATCACCACACACTGTATTCCTCACTGCTCACATTTCATAGTCACTGTATTGATCAGAAATGATGTAAATACACGTGCAAATGTTTTGGCTTGAGCTCCATACCAGTGTCCTCGTTGTGAGAAGCAGGTGTGGGTCTGGCAGCAGTGGTGAATGTGTGGCTGTTGGAGGAAAACAAGGCTCCCACCAGCCGAGCACTCCTTACACCATGGATTACTAATGACACAAAACCAACAAGGAAGCAAAAGAAGATAAGTAACAGTTACAGAAATAAATCAAACAAGCTAAAATACATTGTGAGCAACAGCAGAATCCGTCAATTAAAATACCGGAAGTTATTACTTATAATACCGGGAGTTATAATTAATGATAAATAATGTCAGTATTACAGACACATTATATGCAAATTATATACAAAAATGAAATAAAATAAAAATAAACAGTGCTTCTTATGAATAACATATTTAAAAATTTCCATATTTCCTTATTTATTCTTGTGTAGGTCTGCTGAGCCTTATTGATTATCTTTTTTCTTTTTTGCTCTTTGCACACACTGTCTAATCATTTCCGTCGTTTTGCACATACTATACAATATTTCAGTCGTTTTTCACATACTGTACAATATTTCCGTCGTTTTGCACATACTATACAATATTTCAGTCGTTTTTCACATACTGTACAATATTTCCGTCGTTTTGCACATACTATACAATATTTCAGTCGTTTTGCACATACTATACAATATTTCAGTCGTTTTGCACATACTATACAATATTTCAGTCGTTTTGCACATACTATACAATATTTCAGTCGTTTGCTGTTTTTGCACAAATCCTATACATTATCTCAGGGACCTGCTTCTAAGAAACTGTGTTCATTCTAGTATTACTGCACGCAATATTGTCTGAACATACAGTATTTACACTGGTCGGCGCTGTTTCTGTTTATTGTCTTTTTTGTATTGTCTTGTAACTTTTCGTCTGCACTGTCTTGTCCTGCACTGACTTGTCTGTCTTGTCCTGCACTGACTTGTCTGTCTTGTCCTGCACTGTCTTGTCCTGCACTGTTTGCACCAGGTTGCACAGATGCACTTTATGTATCTAGGACTAATTTACTAAGTCCTTAGCCTGGTCTTTATTCTATGTAGCATCATGATCCTGGAGAAACGTTGTCTCATATCACTGTGTACTGTAACAGCTATATATGGTTGAAATTGCCATAAAAGCTTCTTGACTTGACTTATAAGCACTTAGCACACCTTAGCATTTAGCACACTTTAGCATTTAGCACACTTTAGCATTTAGCACACTTTAGCCGCTAGCCGGTCATTAGCTAGGAGACTTTACTCTATATGAATAGAACAAAACAAAGTGTTTTTTACATTCTAAAACAAATATCCATACATGTACTTATAACACTCGATCACTGGCTCGTATTTCTTTTAAGAAACATATTTCATTTAACAGTTCACCTTTGGTTAGTATCCCAGCGGCCATGTTTACGAGTTCCTTCTGTAGCTCCTCCCACTGAAGGTCAGACGAAATGGTTTCTGGGTAATGAAGTCATAATTAAAAAAAGGACTACAACATACACTGTTATAGGCTAAATCTGATTGATGAGATTGCTTTCAACATGTTATACTAATTAAAAGTCTCCATAGAGAAATATTTACCCGAGTCAGAAAGGCTAAATGTACACTAATCATATATGCTATATTATTTTTGTCCTTTTAATCGTTTTATTATTAGGTTTAGTTTATGTGGAGTGACATCTATGCCATCCCATGTGAATGAGTTGTTACTGTAAAAACAGTAGTATAGGAAAGGAGTGTTTAAAACTCAACTGTTGTGAAGTATTATTTTATCCTGGTCTTTTTCCTGGCACAAGGTTGGACAAGTTCATCCTGGATGGGACGTCAGACCATCACTCAGGACCATGCATACAGACATGCACACACTCACACCTAGGCATAAATTAGCACAACCTGTTTACTGACTGTTATGTTATTGGACAGTGAAAACCCAGACAGACCCTTGAAAACACAGCATGATTTTCCCTGAACCCACCACACTGCCTTGGTACCTAAGGATTAATAATATTTGTACACATATTTAGAATGTAAACAGACAACTCTAATGCAAAATAAAAGATAGATAAAAAAAAAATACACATAGAACATATTAGAAATAATATAGAATAGAACAGATAGAAGATTAAGCTAAAACGGAATAAAATAACTCAAAATAGAACAGGATTAAATCTAAACAAAAGAGAATAGGACAACAAAAAATAGCAGAAAATAGAAATAGAGCAGAATAGAACTATTCAATATAATAGAGAAAAAATAAAGCAAAACCGTATAAAATAAACAGAAGAGAATAAAACAGAAAAACAACAGACTAGAACAGACCACAATTTGAATAGAACCTAATAGATTAGAATGAAGCAGAAAAGAATACAACATAAAACAGAAAAAGAGATGTGACTAGAATAAAATAGTAGAATTGATTAGAATAAAATAGAATACGGGGGTACGGTGGCTTAGTGGTTAGCACGTTCGCCTCACACCTCCAGGGTTGGGGGTTCGATTCCCGCCTCTGCCTTGTGTGTGTGGAGTTTGCATGTTCTCCCTGTGCCTCGGGGGTTTCCTCCGGGTACTCCGGTTTCCTCCCCCGGCCCAAAGACATGCATGGTAGGTTGATTGGCATCTCTGGAAAAATTGTCCCTAGTGTGTGATTGCGTGAGTTAATGAGTGCCCTGCGATGGGTTGGCACTCTGTCCAGAGTGTATCCTGCCTTTATGCCCAATGACGCCTGAGATAGGGACAGGCTCCCCGTGACCCGAGGTAGTTCGGATAAGCGGTAGAAGATGAATGAATGAATGAATGAATGAAAATAGAATACAGCGAAAAAGAATGGAACAGAACAGAATAGAATAAAACGATGGAGAGAGATTAGAATTGACCATTAGAATAATAAAAAAATAAGTCCAGAATTGAATGGAAATAGAATTAAAATAAATCGATTAAAATAGATTAAAATAAAACTGAATGGATCCGAGTAGAATAGAGCAGAATAAAAATCTAAATAAAACAGATAGAATCAAGTAGATCAGAAGATAGTGGAATAAAATAGAACATCATGGAACATCACATAACCTAACAGTACAAAATTTCTGTTATGCTATTTCTGCAGTATTTGGTGGAGTGTGTGAATTTCACAATTTGTCTGCAGTGCATTGTGCAGACTGTAGAAATAGTGTGAGAGAGCAGTGCATACAGGTTGTGCTGTTGAAGGCAGCTGTAGCTCTGATCATGCAATCCTTTACTGTTGCATGCTTCACAATATCCATGACACAGCAGTATAGAGCCTCTATTCCTGAAGTTATTATGATCATCTCTGCTATAATTCCAGTGGCACGTGGTTACTGGTTACTGGCAAACTGAAGATGCTGATCATGATATATGGATGACTCATACGGATGTGAGCAGCCACATTAAACATTTTGTAATTTCGTCCATCTAATGCAGGTGTTGCATTTAAGTCTTTAGTAAAAAAATAAAAAAGAAAAGGCCCAAATGTTTTGGTGCATGTCATGTATGAGATGTGTTTTTTTTTATGTCTGTGAAACTCTTTTTAGAAAATATGCATTGGAGTGTGTGTCAGGAATAATCTTCTATCTAATTCTGTTGTATTTTCAAGAATATAAAATACCTGATAGGTAGCACAGTGTAGGAATGGAATGACATCCAAATTTATGGTGTATTTCCACATCAATCCCAGAGTTTTTGGGATTGGCTCCAGATCCACCCCATCCCTAACCAGCATAAGCAGGTAGTGAAAGTGAGTTAGAGTAAATAAGGGTAGCTGTGGATGTAGATGCACAGTAAGTACACAACTCCAGTGGTCCCTGGCCAGGGTCCTGATTGACACTTTGTAGAGTTTCACCTATTCTGATAGCATTTCTGTGGGTTTACATTCTCTGGTTTCCTCTCACCGTATTAATAATAACAGCATGAATCTGTCAATCATATCTGAAAGGGCTGTCCGATTAAACCAGTAGAATAATTTATGAACTCCTGCTTGGTTGGAATGAAAACCCTTTAAGGCTGAACTAGATGAACCCCATGAACTAGACTATATAGTCCTGAGTGTGTGAATGTGTGTATGTGTAGTGGTTTGTTGATAGACTGGCGTCCTATTCAGGGCGTGACATCCCCCCCAAAACCCCCACCTTCCTACCCCAACACACACATATTGTGTCTTTTGGCTAGATTTTAGATCCACTGCGACCACAGACCAAGATAATACCGTTATACTAAAGATGTGAATGAATGAATAATTGAAAGAATTATTTAATGAATGACCGAAGAAGGTGTTTATCATTGTTAGAAGCAAACTGATCTAAAATCCCCTCTTATTCAATATTATTATAGCTTATAATAATATAGCTATAAATAATATAGCTATTATTAAAACAAAAACAAACGAGTGTTCCTAAAAGTTGTAATCCGTGCTGATTTACATTCATCGTTGGCAACAGCAGGAAAGAAACATCTGTAAGATCATTTCTGTGAGCTGTGTGCGCTATTCTCTTAAACGCCTGCCCTTTTTTACGTAAAGTGGCGATGGCCAATCTGCTCTCGTGTGGAGATGCTGATCACTGAACCGCTCCCAGTGCTTATTAGTGCTCCCTGTCTGCCGGATCGCATTGTGCTCTGCTGAATCAGTGCCTTAAGCATCGCTCCTTAACGCCACCGGCACAAACCGCAACCGCCTGAACACTTCACCCGACAATGGACAAACTCGCTGTCGGTAAGTCTTGCTTTTTCTACATGACATCTTCATTATACTTCTGTTTTTATGCTGATTGATAGTAGGGATGTCTGATCCCAGCAGACGGACTGGCTATTCACAGAAACCCTGAAAAATTAATACCAAACTAGCCTAAAATATATACAACAACATGGATTTAGATTTAGAACATATTTAATACAGCCTTGTTCATTCTGTTGTCTAAGCCAGGGTACCTTGATTTAAGAGCCTAGCTGTTTTCTATTCGCAAACAACGCTAAGCTAGAAAAATGAATTGGAAATAGGATTATATATAAGCTTAAATAAACGTATTAAGTGTAAAACGAACAGATATTAGTATATACGTTTATATATATATACATGCATTTTATGCGTTTCTTTGGGTAGAATGGCGCACCTGCTTCAGCTCAGTCTCCTCTCCAGCATAATGCAGAAAGACCCCACCCAAGGCACCAGGCATCATCTCCTATATAACTGCTCCTACAAAATCCTGCACAAAATACAGCTTTACATCAAACATCCACACACGATTTGGAAATCATTTTTCACACTCTAACAGCTGGTCCTGCATTTTATATTCCAAATGCGTTCTGACAGATTGAGTGCGTCTGTGGTATCCGCCTGGTATTGTGTGCGCTCCATGGCCTTAGATAGCTTTACGTGTTAAACATTTGGCAAAGGATCTTAATCAGTGTATACGCTCTGTTAATATATTAGGTGCAGAGAATTATATAGAGGAATTCTTGATTTTATAAGAAAACAGATGTCAAACATTTATTGAAATGCAGTAGTCGGCAATGAGCTTTATGTTTTTGTGGTGCCATTTGTTATAGTATCATTTAAAGGCTGTTTGTGATTAACAACACAATCAACATCTATAATTCTTTAAATCGACAACAGATTATGAAGCCGGGGGTTAATAGATGGAAATGTCATTCTTTTTTAGAAGGAAGCTCAGCCATCAATTGGGCGAGCATCAGGTTTTACTGAAAGCTTGGAAGCTAAATGGGTGTGACTGTTTTACGACCCACAGAGGAGGAGCTCAGGCCCAAACATCAAGATGTGCTGTCTTATCATTATATTTAATATAAACACAGGTCCGATTCATTACACACACACACACACACTATATATATATGTGTGTGTGTATATGTATATATATACATATACACACATATATATATATATATATATATGTACATGTATATATATATATATACGTATATATATATATATATATATATATATATATATATATATATATATATATATATATATATATATATACGTATATATATATACGTATATATATATATATATATATACGTATATATATATATGTATATATATATATATATATATATATATATATATATATATATATATATATATATATATATATATACGTATATATATATATATATATAGACAAAAATAACTGAGGAATAGCAGCAGGCCAAGTGGACCACAGATTGGGAGGCTGGCCAGCCCTGCAGCAATGGAACACTGCACATGGTGGTCTTTGCTGCTCCATGCCCATGCAAATCATTATCTATCTCTGTGGACACTAGTGGACATCCGTGCACAGGGGACCATGTGACTGCTCCTTTGTCTTGTTGAAAAAGACAAAGACAGAAACCACAGACCATCTCCACCTATCTTTAGTGTCTCACTTCTGTGTATAGTGTTTTAGCTTTGTTCTGTGCCCCTAGATAATGGAGTTTAAAGGATGTGCCTGCAATCTGTAAAACTCTACAGATGACAGGAAATGACCAGCATCATTAGTCTCTCGTGCATATTTCATGAGTGCGCTACAGCCTCAAAATGTTCATAATCCGTTTTTAGCTGAGGCACCTGTGCCTTAAGCCTGGAAAAGACTTATATATGCACTTGGTAAAGGAATATGCACTTTGCACTTGGTAAAAGCTTCATATTTCATTTTGAATTAAACTGAATTAACTGGACTATCTGGAATGTATCAGGTGGTATATGGGAACATTGCTGAAATACTGCAGTACTGTACTTATACTATACTGTAATCAAGCTTACACATACAAAAACACACACACATACACACATCAGTGAAACATTAGTCTGATTCAGTATTTTGTGTCACATTGCACTCACTGATGCTTATTTAATTGCTTTTTTCTTACAGCATACAAAGAAAAGATGAAGGAGATGTCTATGTTTTCACTCATATGCTCCTGTTTTAACCCAAGGCTACAAAAAAACCTGGACACCAAGACAGAAAGTAAGATATAATTTAGTTATATATTGGTCCACATGCTTAGATTTAAATTAATTTAATATTATATATTTACACATTACAGCACTTCAATTTAATGACATAATTCATATTTAATTACACTTAATTGGACCTTAATTGGATACCTTAGTAAGAGGAAATCAGTTTAGCTTTTATTATTATTATTATTATTATTATTATTATTATTATTATTATTATTATTATTATTATTATTAAAACTTTAAACCCCAGATAGATATTTTCAGTCATTTCGCATATGATTTTCATGCAGTTATGGAGGTGAAGCCCATAAACAAACGGGCCTCGGGTCAGGCCTTCGAGGTGATCCTTAAGCCACCCTCTCCTTTGTCAGATGTGGCACACAGTATCGCATCCCCTCCCAAGAAGAGGGACATCTCATTGGAAGACATTCAGAAGAAACTGGAGGCTGCTGAAAATCGCAGGAGAGTGAGTGTTTGCAATTCGGGATTAATACTGACATGTTAGCATTTGTTGACATGAATATTGATAGAGAGATTAAGATATGCTGTGCGGTCTGGTGCGGAATCAGAACCCAAATTGCTTTGTCACTGTGTGCAAATACATAAAGTGTATGCTGTGATTAAAATGGTTAAACCTTATGTTAGTTATTAATTTAATGTACTCACTAGCTTATCATTTGTTTGCATTGCTTATGGCATGTTTGCTTATAGTTGGCTTCTCTCCCCAGTCTCAAGAGGCCCAGGTGCTGAAATCTCTGGCTGAGAAACGGGAGCATGAGCGAGACGTGCTGTTCAAAGCCATGGAGGAGAACAACAACTTCAGCAGGATGGCTGAGGAAAAGCTCATTTTGAAAATGGAGCAAAACTCAGAGAACCGCAAGGCTCACCTGGCGGCCATGATGGAGCGTCTGCATGAGAAGGTAGAACATCACACTGATACCATGTGACCTGTTAGCCAGGTTTTTCTTATATATATAATTCTTAGAGTTCCAAATAGTTAAACAAGTTGGCTCAATGCTGCAGTATTTCTTAGAATGTACACAGTTCTATTTTTATGTCTCTGATTGACATGCGTCTCTAAATTGCTCTAAGGTGAAAGAGAGTGTGAAGGTAAAAAGCTATTAGTTGTCTGTGGGACTCATCTTTGGGAATGTCAGTGAGATAAAAAAAAAGTTTGTAGTCTTGTGATCATATGCATACCGATACATTATTTGGAATGACCAGATAATGAACAGACATAAATTATAGGTAGGTACACATAGAAAGTAATAATCAAACAAGCAGTCCTGTGATTTTTTTTGCTGTCATTACGTGACTGTTGTTCTTGTGTTTCTGTCAGGAGCAACATGCTGCTGTGGTCCGCAGAAACAAGGAGCTGAGAGAAGAGCTCACAGCGTGAAGACATCTTTTCCTGACTTCTCCTCACTCTGCTCATCAGCTCACTTATCCTCCTCACACACACACACACACACACACACACACACACACACACACACACACACACACACACACAGAGTCAGTACTATCTAGCAAGTAACATTCTCCTACACCGTTTAAATGGTCTTGCTTGATTTCATAGATTATGACGCAGATTATTTTGTAAATATATCATAGGAATTTTAGACTAAACAAGAACACACATCAAAATGTATCAAACTTATCAAAGACACGGTGTCAGCGTTTATTTATCAACTTATTTTGGATTAGAGATCATTTAGTTATTTAGTTGTTTGGAATATTCTGGAATTCTGGAATAAATGATGGTTAGTCTCATTGTGACGAATGCAAACAGAGACATACTGGGACACTTCCGGCATCCACACACACCCACACACCCACACACTCGCACACACGCACGCGCACACTCAAACACACACACACACACACACACACACACACACACACACACACACACACACACACACACACACACACACACACAGACAAATATATGACAAACCATACGGTGTATTTATGCTTATATACAATATAATCATAACATTGCACTTACTTCATCTACTGAATGAAACAACCTTGTTCAAGCTTAACACATTCTTCATCTGCAGCAGCACATTGACACTCTCTTACTCCTGAGCCAACACCTGGACTTAAAATTAAATGCAAAATGTTTAGTATCTTTACATGCTCTATTCCTTACAAGAGCATGTTTTTCTCAGCTTGACTTCTCCAGCTACCTAGCACTGGCTATCATTTTCTGAACATAAACACACTCGAATAAGCTTTTTTTTTCCATCAGGACCAAATCATCTCAAATGCTGTCATTATTCCACCACATATTCTTCTATTAACTAATATAAAAACCTTTCATGGTCAAATTTCATCCTCTGAACCTTCAGCCATTGAAGAGGGGTGACGAATTGTTTGATTTTTTTGTGTGAATTTGAATGAGTGTTTGTGTGTGTGTGTAGAGTGTGTGTGTGTGTGTGTCCATGTTACGGTGGCTAAGCTTCAGTGACCGTTCTCTTTGGAAGCAACATGTGAGATGGAAACAGAATATGCATTGAATGTTTTTAAAAAAAAGAAATTATTTGTTTTTTTTCCATGGTTTCCTCCCAAAATATGCTTGCCTGCATCTTCAGCTGCGTAAACTGTGTTTCCCCTCATTTCTCTGTGTGCAAAATTTGATGAATAAAGATTTGGGGTTCTGTGAACAGGCTGTGGTGTGGCATTTCTGTGGGGAGGATTTTGGCAGGCAGTAAACACAATCTAGTTGAAAAATACACAGCAATTTTCTGGATTTCAATATACTGGAGTTAGACATACACTTGGTTAAGAGTTAGCGTTTGTGAGTTTATTCTAATAATTAATTATTAATAAGTTAATTTTATTTTATTTTATTCTTGGGAGTATTTTCTAACTTAGACTGCAGACTTGGGTACTCAAAGGGGGTGTTATATTTTGGTGCTCATGCACTGAGTGTTAAGGAGCCTGATTCAGCTCCTCCTTGAGTTTGGTCTACATCGTTCCTGCACCCAGCTGCATTATCTTGGACTTCATTGAGAGAACAGTAAAACTCAGTAGTAGTAGCTCAATAGTTAAGGTACTGGAATTCTAATCAGAAAGCTGTGAGTTTGAATCCCAGTTCTACCAAGTCGTCATTTTCTGGGCCCCTGAACAAGACCCTTAACCCTGTATTAGGCAGTTGTGTAAATGTAAGTGACTCCGGATGAGGGTGTCTGTCGAATTCTCTAAATGTATTTGTGTGTTGTTTTTTTTTTCACCTGAAACCATTTGAGTGTTTTAGATTTTTTAAAACTGTGAAAGGATAATTATTTAAATAAACTCTAGTTATGAGTTAAATTTAACTCTATATGTTAGTAGAATTTTTAAAAGCAAAAAAAAATAAAAAATCAAACTCCTGAAGAGAGCTGAAAGGTCAAATCCCAGAAAAGAATTAATTTAACTTTGTACTAGAATAAATTTGATGGTCATGCATGTACACTCAAATGTAATTGGAATAAAATTACAGAAATTTATTCTAAAGGCCAGAATTTGCCAGAATATTTTATTCATTTCGAGACTGGACTACTATAACTGGTAGGTCTACCTATGAACGTTATTGGTCCTCTGCAAATGATCCAAAATACAGCTGCACAACTTGTTTTCAACCTGCCTGAGTTCTCCCACACCACGCCACCTCTGCACTCTGTCTAATGGCTTCTGGTAGCTGCACACATCAGATTCACAACTCTGATACTTGCTTACAAATGTAAAAACTGACCAGCTCCCTCAAAGCTCTTGTCACTCCTCGCACTGCACCTCGCTCCCTCAGATCTACCGTCACTGCTCGACTGTCCTGTTCTCTTCTGTCCCCGAGGTGGTGGAATGAACTTCCCCTAGAGGTCTAAACAGCTGAGTCACTGACTGTCTTCAAGCAATGGGTGAAGACCTACATCTTCCTAAAACACTTAAACTAGCGCTTATATTCCCTGTTTGTTTGGTCTTGGAACATGTTCTAAAAATATTCAACCCCTTAAATTTCCAGAGCCTTTTGGAAATTCCAGGCTTACAATCTTCACTCTCATAACCACTTCACTATTAGCATCAGTCTAAGTACTGAAGAATTCATTAAAGTAAGAGAAATTCATTCATTCATTCATTCATTCATTCATTTTCTACAGCTTATCCTAACTATTCTCGGGTCACGGGGAGCCTGTGCTCAGGCGTCATTGGGCATCAAGGCAGGATACACCCTGGATGGAGTAGTAAGAGAAAATAATAAGCTTTAATGATTTAAAGTTAAGATGTACTTCCGTTATCGAACAACAGATTACAACAAGAACTGTAAGCTGCTAAAACCACTTACACCAACCATTGTTCAGCACTCATTCAGTTCAGTTCTGGATTCTGATTGGCCAGAAGGTGTTGATTAATTTGCTAGAATAGCACAATTCTGACAATAGTGGAGACCCAGAGGTTTATATGCTCTTCATCTAATATGTTCCAGAAATTGTACCAGCTCCGATTGTCTTCCGTACCATGAAGACTTTGGACCTTCACTGAGACGAGGCAGACTCAGACTTGTTCACTGGGGATAAATACTAACACATTTAAATATATCTAATATTAATCTTGAATTTTTATATTATATTAATCTTTATATGAATCTTTTGTTTTATGTTTATGTTCTGTGAAGCTGCTTTGAGACCATGTGAGTTGTTTATTTGCTATACAAATAAAATTTAAACACAGAAAAAATTTGTTAAATTGTTAATAATTTACATTTACAGCATTTAACAGACACTCTCATCCAGAGCAACTTACATTATCTTAATTTTATACAACTGAGGGTTAAGGGCCTTGGGTTAGGGTTAGGGTCCCAACAGTGGCAGTTTAGTGGACCTGGGATCAAACTCACAACCTTCCGATAGGTAGCTCAACACCACTAAACCACTATACTACCACATGCATAATACCACATGTTTTACGAGTCCCCACTGTCAGTGCATTGTAACGATCTGTTAGTTATATAAGTTATAGTCTTTTTTATGTAAAAATTTGAACTTCATGATAAGCCTTATATTTTTTTATCATGAGAGAGAGAAGTTTACAGCTGCTATGATATAAGTGATGTCAGGTCCACCAAGCTGCCACTGCTGGGCCCCTGAGCAAGGCCCTTAACCCTTAGTTGCTCAGTTGTAAGTCACTCTGGATAAGGGTGTCTGCTAAATGCCGTTAATGTAAATGACAGAAACTAATTTTTTATTTTCATGGATGTTCCACAATATTGTATTATTTTATAATCATAAATCAAATAATATGGAAAGATGCTCTTTAATTAATGATTTAATCAATTAATAATTAATTAACAATTTCATAATTATTGGCAAATATGTTGGTATGACATGATTGTATCAGAGTGTAAAAACATTTTGGGACAACATTAACTGCTGATATAAAAACCCCACCAAGGTGCATAAATACTAGTGGCAGCATTCCTTAATGAAATAATTCATTCATTCATTCATTCATCTTCTACCGCTTATCCGAGCTACCTCGGGTCACGGGGAGCCTGTGCCTATCTCAGGCGTCATCGGGCATCAAGGCAGGATACACCCTGGACAGAGTGCCAACCCATCACAGGGCACACACACACTCTCATTCACTCACGCAATCACACACTAGGGACAATTTTCCAGAGATGCCAATCAACCTACCATGCATGTCTTTGGACCGGGGGAGGAAACCGGAGTACCCGGAGGAAACCCCCGAGGCACGGGGAGAACATGCAAACTCCACACACACAAGGTGGAGGCGGGAATCGAACCCCGACCCTGGAGGTGTGAGGCGAACGTGCTAACCACTAAGCCACCGTGCCCCCCTAATGAAATAATAAAGTTAATTATTTTGGATTGTTTTTAAAATTTGCAGTATTCATTGAGAAAAAATGAACCCTAACTTATTCTTGATGAACACAGTTAGAGAAAAAGTTCAATTTTCTTTACACGAAGAATCAAAATGCTGCTTATTTCACCTGTAATCATATGTAACAGATATAATAATATGCTTGTGTATTATTCAAATACTATATTTTATATTCAATTATCTGTATTTAAGCATTAAACATTCTATTCATGAAAATCACTGTTTCTTATGTTTATATTTTACCCTTAGCTTACAAAATGTACATATTTATACGTAATGTATATGTAATTTCAGGTCAACATGCTAGCTAGGTAGCTAATCTTTAATATCTTGAGTTTTCTAATATTATTGCTGACATTAATGTTAACTGAACTGTCTGTATAGAAGAACATTTTCTGAATAATATGCTGTTTAACAGCTTACTGGAGACTTTAAATATATAATCACAGAAGCACAAACAGTTTTTGAAATATAATGTAATGAAATCTTTCATTAGATGGAAACTCATTTCTTAGGCAGCCTTTTTGACTTCATGCAAAAATATATCTAAGCTAGTGGGGTAGATATTTTTCATGTGATGCTACGTTCACACATACACTGATTTTATCTCTGCAAGTCACTAGTGGGTGTTCCTGCTACTGGTTGCCATAGTAACATAGTAACATCTAGTAGAGACATATGAGAAATTTTAAACCGGCCTTAAACATAATTTAAAGCACAATGAGCACATTTGGTGTGACCTGAATGAAGAAAAACACTTAACACATTTAAACAAAAGCATCTCATTATAAAGCATTATAGAGCATTGCTATGTCATGGTACTATTTACATTCACATCATAGGAACAGAGCTTTGTTTGTTCTTCGTATCAACAAATGTTGTGGAGCTGCACCTCTGATAATTTATTAATTAACTCACACATGTTCCTAGTTACACCTAGTATGTTAGGTTTGGTTTATAAGTTAAACCCAGTACCAGGTTTCTTATTAATGTAACTGAAAATACTCTTGTATCAGAAGTTTGCATATTTTGGCATACCTCTTTTGGCATAGGTACAGTATTTCTGAGATCATACTGTCTCTGCTCTGTGCGACTATCATGTGATGATGGCATCAGGCATCAGCTGTAAGCCAATGCTACCAGATGACTGGCTCATTATTCATCATAGACGATATGATGCATATCGTGGCATGAAGTTTGGACTTATGTGCATGGCATGAAGTTTGGACTTATGTGAGTGGAGGTCTCTCCAAATCCTCCTCAGCCTTGCAGAAGTGCATAGAAAATCTTGAGGATTGTAATGAATTGACAAAGGGTTCAAAAGGTCCATTGGCTTTGTGCAACTCTAGACAGACCTACGTTCATAGGGTCCCTAGCTGGTGCGGGAGAAACCCTTGTATAAGACATTTCATATCAAAAACATCACTCATTTGACAGCCCTCATTTCATCTACAGACAAGTGAGTCGAGGTGGCAGAGTTGCAGGGCCCGTTAAAATATCATTTTGTGCATCAGTCTTTGCAATGAGAGAGTGAGACTGAAGAGCCTTAATTGATTTGTGTACACCCTATGGCCTTGTTCAGATCGGATGGTGAGCTGTTCATTTCAGCTGTTCACTTCAGACCAAATGTTCATCTACCATGAGTAAAGGCACTGGGGCTTCCTTGTCTTAACAGATCCTACTCCACTGGGTGTTAGACTTCATCACCATAGCCTAAACATGACTGGCACCTAGTCCATACTGTAACATTATGTTCTATGAGGTGCATCTCCTCCGCATGGGACTTATTTAGAGTCTGGCCTGTTGGTTTCTGGGTGTCCACATTGCACTTTTTCCATGTTCTCTATGAAGGTTTACTTTTTGACTCCCAGTGCTGCAACATCAACCCTAAGCACACTAATGTCCAAAATGTCCTGTTCCAAATGAAAAATTTGGCCAACATTATTCAGGAGCTTCCTAGCAGGAGGGTTGAGAGAGGACACTAGCAACATTGGTTCTTTGAATTCTGGATAGCTGCCATGGTTTCTTGTCACTTGGAACCAGCGCCTACTCAATGAGATGGTTCCAGGAACAGATGGCTGCATGATGATGGTGTTTATTCCCGAATATTGCGTCATGCAACACATGACTTTGTTGTAAGACCTCGACAGGCATTTTTTCTATTCTTGTATAGAAAAGTCACCATGTCATACTGTGTGTGTGAGTGTGTGTGTGTGTGAGACGCAACAATAAAATATCTGATCGGTTTATGATATTATCTGAGGCTAAGAACTGCATGCTTTGATCTCTCTTATGCTCATATCCAGTGAATGCTTCTCAGCATACGTGTACAACTGTGTAATAGAATTCGCTCTTGGTTACTGCACAGTATTAATTGTCTGAAAGTGTGTATGTAAGGATGTGTGTATGGGGTAAGGTTTTGTGGTGACGTGTCTGCAGGTGTGTTGAGCAGATAATGGTTCATTTCTGATCCTCTTGCACAAAGCAGTTATTCTCCGTTGGCCAGAGTGAGATTGCAGGCGCTTGTTAACAGAAGCAGGGAAACAGGTGAATACAATCTACAGTTTACACTTCTGCAGATGTCTCAGAGAGCCTTGTATGAGCTGCTGATTTATGCCTCACAAATATTTGGGCAGTATATCGGTTCCACTAATGTGAAAGCCAGAAGCTGAATGCGCAGTTGTCAGACTGAGACACACTAATTTTACGTGTGTTTGCGTTATTAAAAAAAATAATAAAAAATGTTAGTCATGTTATAACACAAGCCAACAGAACCAAATGAGAGGCAAAGGAGCGATCCAAAAAGACTATTCTTGTCCTTACAAAGCGTGAACCCAGAAGAGGGATCATCGACAATCAAGCTACATATTCTTTATAGACATGGCATCCCGTCACATTACATTAACAGTGAAAACAGTGGTGAGGTGAGGGTTGTGGGATTACATGGTACTAAAATAATCCAGAATTCACAAATTAATTTTCTGTGATACCTACAAATCTATTTTATTTTTTCATTCTAATATATCAATAGCAGACATCAACAGATACAGGGGCAGATCAATACATTTGATTGTCATGTAAAAGCTCATTTATTTCAGTAATTCAACTCAAATAGTAAAACTTGTGTATTATGTAAATTCAGTACACACAGATTGAAGTAGTTTAAGTCTTTGGTACTTTTAATTGTGATGATTTTATCTCACATTTAACAAAACAATACTTCATAAGACCAATTAAAAAACATTTTTAGTGAATTGTTGACCTTTTGGAAAGTTTTTTTATTTACTTTATATATACTCAATACTTGGTTGGGGCTCCTTTTGCTTTAATTACAGCCGCAGTTCGGCGTGGCATGGAGGTGATCAGTCTGTGGCGGTATGGAAGCCCAGGTTTTTTTTGACAGTGGCCTTTAGCTCATCTGGATTTTTTGGTCTCTTGTTTCTCATTTTCCTCTTGACAATCCTCTATAGATTGTCTATGGGGTTCAGGTCTGGTGAGTTTGCTGGCCAGTCAAGCACACCAACACCATGGTCATTTAACCAACCTTTGGTGCTTTTGGCAGTGTGGGCAGGTGCCAAATCCTGCTGGAAAATGAAATCAGCATCTTTTAAAAGCTGGTCAGCAGAAGGAATCATAAAGTGCTCTAATATTTCTTGGTAAACGGGTGCAGTAACTTTGGTTTCCAAAAAACACAGTGGACCAACACCAGCAGATGACATTGCACCCCAAATCATCACAGACTGTGGAAACTTAACACTGGACTTCAAGCAACTTGTGCTATGAGCTTCTCCACCCTTCCTCCAGACTCTAGGAACTTGGTTTCCAAATGAAATGAAAGACGTGCTCTCATCTGAAAAGAGGACTTTAGACCACTGGGCAACAGTACAGTTATTCTTCTCCTTAGCCCAGCTAAGGTTCCTCTGGCGTTGTCTGTGGTTCAGGAGTTGCTTAACAAGAGGGATACTGTAGCCAAATTCCTGGACACATCTGGGGTGTCTCTTGATGCCTTGAGCCCAGCCTCAGTCCATTCCTTGTGATGTTAACCCAAATTCTTGAATGGATTTTGCTTGACAAGCCTCTCAATGCTGAGGTTCTCTCGATTGGTTGTGCATCTTTTTCTTCCACATTTTTTCCTTCCACTCAACTCTCTGTTAACATTCTTGGATACAGCACTATGTACAGCCAGCTTCTTTGGCAATGAATGTTTGTTTCTTTCCCTCCTTGTTAAGGGTGTCAATGATTGTCTTCTGGACAACTGTCAGATCAACAGTCTTCCCCATGATTGTGTAGCCTAGTGAACCAAATTGAGAGAACATTTTGATGGCTCAGGAAACCTTTGCTGGTGTTTTGAGTTGATTAGCTGATTGTCATGTCACCATATTCTCATTTTATAGATAGTGAATTGGTGTGTTTTTGTTAAATGGGAGCCAAAATCATCACAATTAAAAGTACCAAAGACTTAAACTACTTCAGTCTGTGTGTACTGAATCTATATAATACACGAGTTTCACTATTTGAGTTGAATTACTGAAATAAATGAACTTTTACACAACATTCTAATTTATTGAGATGCACCAGTATATCTTGTAGGCTAAATTTTTAAGTGCAACCAATGGTGCCAATGTCTTAATCAGAGTGAAAACAGACCATTTATAGTGCGACAAACATTTCCAAGATGATCTTAAAAACCACAAGGAGTCACAAATTCTCTTTGACAGAATCTGACGTAGTTTTATGTCAGAGGTTCTATGTACTGTGTATGGATACTATGTTATATAGCATATATATAGTCAATGATTTTCTATGTGAATGATAAAACAGGCCACTGAACTGGCTTGATGAATGAAAACATAACCCAGAAATATACAATATTTTGCACATATAAATACAATATAAAAATGTAAATATCAATACACAGTATTAGGAAAAATATTACCATCCTGTAGCTGTTCCAGAACAGAAAGATTTATCTGAAATCTCTAATACTGGTTAATAACTTCTTTTTATCCGTTCCATGTTTTCCATCCTAACTTATGATTCACATTTCTCCCCTATCTCTACATTTCATTACACTGTTGCATGATTATCGCTTCAAAGCCTTTTGGCACAAAACCCACCATCTGCACATGCACCAGTCTCATATACTGCACATTATCATACCCCCCTCATGTGTACAGTTAATACCTAACTTAAATTATAGTGCATTATAACATATTGTCTACCCTTTTGTTTATCATAAAATATTCAGCATTATTGCTACTCAGATACTGAGGTTTGATTGCGTAGCTTCACCATTATACTTTGCATTATTAATTAGATTGAATTGTTTGAGCAATCCACTTCATCAGTCCACTTAATATTGTAATGTCTGCATTCTGTTTGGCAGCCTGATGGTGCTGAGCTCAAACATTCTTTAGTTTAGATTCATATGTATAATACTCATTGATATGGTGTGAACAAAAAGCTGCCTTTATTATAAAGTGGCTTGAAATGACTGGGTGTGTAGTACGATTATAACTTTATGGAGAGAGAGAGAGAGAGAGAGAGAGAGAGAGAGAGAGAGAGAGAGAGAGAGAGAGAAACTTTCCACTGTAGGTTATTTTAGCAGGTTTCTGCTCTCTGGAAGGACTCTGGGGTGTGCAGTTATTAAAAAATAATCAACTCCATGGTAATAATGTCCAAATCACACCACACCATGTTGAATACTTCCCTATAACTGCACACTGGAGGGCTTTATTCTAAATCTGCTTTATTCCTTTACGATTTGATGGCCATAATTCATATTGTAACAGTCACCAAAGATTGTGTAAGAGATTCCTGTAAGAGCAATGACACACTGTAGGACCGCTGTAGATTATTTTAATACCTCCAACCATCCAGTACTCATAAACTGTATATAAATCACCTTTATAACTTCCTGTGTGCTTCAGCATATGGATCAGTAAGTGTAGGTAATGTAAATTGTCCTGATGATGTTGGGTTCAGAGTATTCATTCATTCATTCATTTTCTACCACTTATCCGAAGTACCTCGGGTCACGGGGAGCCTGTGCCTATCTCAGGCGTCATAGGGCATCAAGGCAGGATACACCCTGGACGGAGTGCCAACCCATTGCAGGGCACACACACACTCTCATTCACTCATGACAATTTTCCAGAGATGCCAATCAACCTACCATGCATGTCTTTGGATCGGGGGAGGAAACCGGAGTACCTGGAGGAAACCCCCGAGGCACGGGGAGAACATGCAAACTCCACACACACAAGGCGGAGGCGGGAATCGAACCCCCAACCCTGGAGGTGTGAGGCGAACGTGCTAACCACTAAGCCACCGTGCCCCCCGGGTTCAGAGTATTCTTACACAAAAAGAATTAAACACTAAAGCATACATGTTATCAGGTTGTAAAATTCATAATGCAGTGGACTATTAGTTATTTTATTTAATTAACTAATATGCAAGTTTTACATCCCTGAATTGTCAGCAGTTTGGCTTGCAGTCTGCACTCATCTTGGAACAGTGCCACCTGTTGGATGAACAGTAGTTTCACAACCAACCGAAAATCACAAATAATCTATGAATATTGAATGAATCTATATAAAATGTGCCTGTTTTAATTGTTTGTTATAACTAATAGTAATATTCAGATGATCCTGGATGTATCAAACACACTAATTTGTCCATTTGACTCATGGAGATATTATCATGGAGATAAGTACTCTTAACCCAGTAAGTCAAACTGTAGCCTAAACCAAATGATGTGCTAAAAGTCAGCAAATAGCAAGGAATTAGTGTATATGAGTGGCAGGGTGGTGCACAGTCACATTAAAACTTCACAGTTTTAGGATCCATGATTTAATCATGAGCTACAGTGCCTGTGTGGGTTTCTTCTGCATCCTGTGGTTTGCTACTAAAGTCCAAAATCATGCAGGTGTGTGGACTAACTACTGTATGTCACCACTAGGTGTGAATCATTATATGTATGATGTCCTGCTACAGTCTCATTTTGGATGAGTTCTCCTTCCTCGGGCACAATGTTCCAGAGTATCTGGAGCCACCAAATCCCACCGTATCAGACTAAAGGACTTAATGAAGATGAATGAATGAGCAAATGAATGTGATTAATGTTTTGTTAATAATAAGGACAATACCTTTCAGTACAAATGTTTGATATAATCATATTTGAGCAGGGAAAACAAAATAGCTAGCACAGTGTTGTATCAGTTCCAAACAACGCAAAGACAATAACGTAACAGCTCTTGCGTCCAGTTGGCATAGAAGTGTGTGTTCTGTAGGTGTTTGTCATAAAGTGGGCAGTCTAGCTACTTAACACACCTGTGTGCTATATTGGTACACCGGTTAACCTCTAAAGCTTAATTTGGAAATACATGTATATTTCTTGTACCAAGTAATGCTGCTAATTTCCATCTATATGTAGAGCCTGTATTCTTTTATTAAAGTTATTAACATTGTGAGAAAGCGCAACCCAGCCAGAAATGCTAATCCTGCATAATTCTAAACTTCCTATAATCAGGATTAGAGCTGGTTTCATTCTCACAGCATGACAGCTAAACTCTGTTGGAGCAACACAGAGTGTTAGTACTGCTTCAGCTCTAACATGACCACTGTGTGTCATAAATCAAACCAAAACTTTAAGATTGTATTAAATGTATTAAAGCACAGTACTATTTGTGCATAAAAACTGAATCAAATCTCTGATTCTTGATGGTTGAGTCATTGGTTCTGAACAATGTATTTCTCAATAACTTCCACCTTCCAAAAACATGTAGATAGACAGACTGGCAAAGATGAGTGTGTGTGTGTGTGTGTGTGTGTGTGTGTGTGTGTGTGTGTGTGTGTGCATACGTCTGTATGTAATTCAATTTCTTCTTGAGGGAGTATAGTAAGAGAGAGTGTATAATATATTTGAGGTACTTTCAAAATGTAGATTCATAATATGACGAGACTAGTGATTCTTTTTATAGAGCTTAATTTTCATTTGTAAAAAAAAAAGCAGAAACAGAGCATTACAACAGTCATTTGTATTTTAGGAAAAAAAAAGGAACAAGAAAACAGCCTTTAGGTGAGACTGAAAAAACCTGCAAGTCAAATTGCTGATCATTAATTTAGCATCACCCCAGCTAACAAAAACCATCTGTTTTATGAAAACTCTGTTCTCTGAACGTTCTGTAAATGTTTTCTGGAGGTTTATAAAGGCTTTTTTTATGTTTTAATAAGCCTTTTTTGGTTATGCTAACATTAAAAATGTTAAGGGAACATTTCATTTTATCTGTATGCAAATGTCCACTGAAGGTTGGCAGAGGAACATTGCAAAAGATAAATAACTTTGCAGAAAACTTTTACATCTCCAAGACATCTACATCTACAAAACATTTTAAGATATACAAATGATATATGCCTTCTAGGAATATATCATTTGTATATCTTAAAATGTTTTGTAGATCTCCTTCAGATATTTTGCACCTCTGACATTTTGATATCAGATTTTCAGCATGTGACTTTTTCTTGAGAATATTAAATTGGACTTGCTTTGGCTTGGTTTCCATAACATAATCTCTACTCTAAAGGCTCATATGTACAGACAAGATCTCTTTACCACTTGTGTTGCAAAATTACTTGGGCAAATGGTTTAAACTTATTTTTTACTGTTCTGAAGATTGCAGAAGTAATACTTCTTGGGGAGGATGTAATGACGAGTCACACACACGCACACACACACACACACCTACACACACACACACACACACACACACCCCACCCTTCTTAAAAACTTAGGGCCAATGAAATTTATCCACCCCTGTGTATATATTCATGTGCTCACACTGCACATGCCTCTCTCTTTAAATCCTCTAATCTAGGCTCCCTAGTGTTTAGAGTTTCAGAGTACACCAGACAGTATTGTTTCACTCAAATTTATAAAGCGTTGTGATAATGGAACAGTTCATGGGCACATGGAAATTAACTGCAAGTGAGAATTTTGATGAATACATGAAAGCTGTAGGTAAGTTAGATACTTTTATTTATCTGCCACATACTAAATTACATGTAGATCAAATGTCAGCTTGTTTTCACCTTGAATCACATATCAAAGCAAGTGTGTACTTGTTTGCATTGCTCAGGTTTCTTTTTATGATTTTTTCATTAAGGTCTGTCCTTGCACCCGGACCCTCCTATAATAATTCTTTAATATAATCTTTATATTTGCAGGTATTGGTTTTGCATCCAGGCAAATCGCGAATTTAGCCAAGCCAAGTCTGTTGTTCAGCGTCGATGATCAGGGATTCGTATCAATGAAATCCTCGACCACCTTCAAGACAGTAGAAATAAAATTTCGTCTGAATGAAGAATTTGATGAGATCACAGCAGATGACAGGCAGGCGAAGGTATAGATTTGACAAATTTGGGAAGGCTTTTAGAAGAAGCAGGTTTTACTGTATGTTTTTTTATGCATCTTGTTTCAGACTGTTATGAAACTGGTGGATGGTAAACTTGTTCAAACACAGTCCTGGGAAGGAAAGAGCACAACGATTGAAAGAGAAGTTCAGGGTGGGAAACTGATAGTGGTGAGTAGGACAGATTGCCTAATTTGTGGTTGATGCTTCCTTTTGAATCACATGCCATCGTAACTCAACAGAGATGTGGTATCTGTGTATATATATATATATATATGTGTGTGTGTGTGTGTGTGTGTGTGTGTGTGTGTGTCTTTTTTCTTTTCCTTAGAAATGCATCATGGATGATGTGGTGTCAATGAGGACATATGAAAGAGACCAGTAACCCACTTCTACAGGTCTAAACAGAAAAAACAATAACTGGATCCCAAATGGTGACATCATTCAAATGAATGTAAATATAAATCATCATATAACGACTTCTACACCCCATACAATATCCAGGAGGGAGCCAAGTGGATTAAATTGAAACAGCCAGCTACACTTTTAATAGCTTGTTTTTGTTTTTTTTGTTTGCTTTTTAAAACATTGATCTCAGTGTTATAAAACCAAGCAAAATGTCAATAAAAAAATTTCATAACATTTGCATGATGATTGATTTTATTGAAGTAAGTCATACGCAGTAATGCACATAGAATCTAAAGCCATCCATCAGTTCTTGGTGGGAAAAAAATCAAAGTTCATATAAGTTCAGATGAAACTACAGTGTTACCACTATTAGTTTATTACACATTAGAACCCATGATGTAAATGATATATCATATTATTTATCTCAGCACTGCGACCTATAATAGGAGTATAAGGAGAGGAAAAGCATCTGTTAATTAATATTATTGTCTGCTGATCTGAAAACCAGGATACCAGGAGAGAATGAAGACCCAGGTTTTCACATGGAGCCTGAGAGATTAAATGTAGGAGACCAGCGATTTATTCGTGAGAAGAACAGAAAAGAATTAAAGCAAGCAGGCTTTTAATGAAATGGTGAATGTCATCATACCTGGCAAATAGTAACACTATAAAAGTAATGACTGAAAAAGTGACTAAAATACAGTGTAGAATACAGTGTTCTTTTTAAGCCTTTATATTTATTGTTAAATAATGTTGTGGAACATCTGCAAGACAAGTTTGTTCCTGTTATTGTCATGTTTAGTCATGTTTCTGAGAAAACAGGATATGCAAAGACCTTCCTGACCCATAAAGAGCTTCACCACATCAACGATTATAGGTTTTTCTTCATTAAACAACATATTAAACATATTGCATATTACATAACATATTCATTTACTTCATCTTCTTCTTATGCTTACATTTCTCTGAGCTCCACCCAAATTAGTACCGGTGAATGAGTTGTTACCATAGAAATGATGACATATTCTGTAAGAACATTGTCAAGTCAAGTCAAGTCAAGTCAAATCAAGTCAAGAAGCTTTTATTGTCATTTCAACTATATATAGCTGTTGCAATACACAGTGAAATGAGACAACGTTTCTCCAGGATCTTGGTGCTACATAAAACAAAGTCAGAGCTATGGACTTAATTTAGTATGGAAGTAAGTTAGTCCTAGATACATACAGTAAAGTGCATCTGTGCAACCTGGTGTAAACAGTGCAGGACAAGACAAGAAGACAGAAAGACAGTGCAGGACAAAAGACAGTGAAAACAAAAAAGACAATACACAAAAGACAATACACAAAAACAGTGCTGACCAGTGTAAATACTGTATGTTTAATCAAGCAATCAGCATGTAAACAGTTTGATATGATGGTGCTGTAGACATGGATGTAAATTGGAAGAGTGTGTATTT
Organism: Tachysurus vachellii; assembly: GCF_030014155.1. Classification (NCBI taxonomy): domain Eukaryota; kingdom Metazoa; phylum Chordata; class Actinopteri; order Siluriformes; family Bagridae; genus Tachysurus; species Tachysurus vachellii. Next base: position 21,474,506 of record NC_083464.1, on the reverse strand, counting down.
GGTGTAGGTCAGTGCAGTCCATACAGTTAATTGTGCATGTGTGTTTGCATGTGTGTGTGTGTGCGTGTGTGTGTGTGTGCGTGTGTGTGTGTGTGTGTGTGTATTGTGCGTGGTACAGTTCAGTTCAGTGCATTAATGTAAACCTGGGATTTGATGGAGAAACACTGTCAGAGTTGCTGTTTTAAAAAATGAATCAAATGAATATTTGGATCAATCAGGTTTGAGAATCCAGCAGTTCTCTAGTATAAATAGTTAAAAATAAAATGTGAATGATTATTATTAAAATATTTGTGCATATTACCCATAGAATCACATAGTTATTTATTAAATCATTTCCTATATTCTAATTGTTGGCAATGTATTTAGGAAAACTATAATCCATCGCCTTCATTTTGAGGTCGGAACAATTCAGTGGCAAGATTTTTGCAGTCCAATCAACACAAAAGAATATCATCTGACCACTAAGTACTCCAACCCAGCTGAGCATGTGATGTCTTAATCTTCAGCGGTCTTTCTCAGAGCGGCCCATCGAATTAAATATCCTTAATTCCCATGGATTAACTTTGATTTAAACCAGTTGAGGATTGGTAACTAGGAATGCTTTGTAAACTGAACACCTCAAGGAAGCATATTTCATCGCCCATGCAGTTATAGTCTTCATTTCATCATCACTTTAGAATATCTTCTAATGAGCTTTCTGCTGTTTCATAAATATTTGGCTCCTGCATGTGTGTGTGGTGTAATGTAAATCATAGTGTGGTGTAGCCGTGATAATAATCATTCATGATGATACAGTATAGATTCGGCATAGATTCGGCATTTGGCAGACATCCTTGTGGCAGCTTGGTGGCCCTGGGATTCAAATTCACAACAAACCTTCGCAGTTTTCTGCACTCGTTTCTTCCACTATGACTCTTTAACTCTTTAACTCTGGACTGTCACCTTAACTCTTAACCTTGACTTTGTACACCTTATACACACCATACTGCACATGAACACTTTAAGGACAATAATTAAAATCATATGCATTTATGTATATGTATATACATTATTTTTCACTTATATTTTCTAATTTTCATATTTTATATAGTTTTTTTATATAGTTTATACTTTTTTATTTATCTACCTCCTTTTGGTTATTTTTTTTTTTTTATCCCTAATTGCATTCCTTATGCTTGAATACCGGACAGATGCAAAAAGCATTCCACTGCATGTCATAATCTGTATGTATGTGTATGTGACAAATAAAATTTGATTTGATTTGATTTGATTAGTCCAACATCTTAACCACTGTGCAACCACATCCCACGCAGCACTGAAAAGTCTGGCATCCCAGTTGTAGTTTAATATTCAACAATTCAAATGCTTGTTTTAATGTTATTTCTATGATCTGAATATAACATCCAGAAATAAAAGAACTCACCCTAAGTAAGGATTTGGGGTCTTTCATAACCGTTATACGAACTATTCTGATGAGTCAGCAAACATTGATTAACATAAACTACTGAAAAGCTGATCAGAGCTTTTTAAATTTGTCTTGTCTTTGTCTGTTTCAACCAGGAATACAATCACCCAGAATTCTCCTCAACTAAACACAAGAACTACAAATGCTGTCACATGACCATTACCAGACTTCTAAACAGCTGTTTACAATTTCTATTTAAACTGCCCACAAACTATTTGTCTATTGTTAATTAGCGGTTTCATTATTTAGTCTTTGAATTTTTGATCTTATAACCTATTTATTTATTTGATTATTATTTATTTGTTGACTTGATTTATGTCTTTGTCACCTGTTGACACTGTTTCTGCCTATTTGGCCTTGTCTGACTCTAATAAACCTGCATTTGTATCTATGTGATACTACTCAGTACAAAGCAGGCCGTTTATAGTTTTGGGTTTCAAATGTATTGTCATGTGCACAAAGAGTGGTTTAAGAACCTGCATGAAATGAAATTCTTGTGCTCCAGTTTTACACTCCTAGCCAGACACAGTGTAATAAAAAGTAGCTCCGACATTATACAAAAAAGTAAGCAAGTTAAATATGTAGATTTTAGATTGCGGTTATGTGGCACTTGGATGAATAATTGATAGTTATGTTGGTTGGAGTCACGGGTAGGTGGATAGATGGGTGCAAATGAATGTAGAATATTTATATTTCTCAATATCTAGGAAACTGACAAGTTAAGAAACAGAACAACTTAATGCAAAATATTCTGTAGTCTATATAATAATTTCATACAGTAAGATGCATTTGACCCATCCACAATTTAAATAAGAATATTCATTCGTCACTAATCACTTTGTCCTCGACAGGGTCGCAGTATGTCTGGAGTCTATATTTGGAACACAGGGAGATGAGGTGGGAAGAGATCATTCTCACACACTCACATACAGTACTCACTCACACCTAGGGCCAGTTTAACTTAAGCACTCCACCTACTAGTATGTTTAGGATATTGGAGACAACAGAAGAACACAAGGAGATCATGTCCCATAGGTCAGCATCGAATAGATCCAAGAATCCCTAGAGATGTGTGCATGCAGCACTACCTGCGATACCACATTAAATAGGTGTATAGACCATAAACTATTCAAACCTCATTGTCAGGTTTCAGTAACACTCACTCATTTTCTACCGCTTATCCGAACTACCTCGGGTCACGGGGAGCCTGTGCCTATCTCAGGCGTCATCGGGCATCAAGGCAGGATACACCCTGGACGGAGTGCCAACCCACCGCAGGGCACACACACACTCTCATTCACTCACGCAATCACATACTACGGACAATTTTCCAGAGATGCCAATCAACCTACCATGCATGTCTTTGGATTGGGGGAGGAAACTGGAGTACCCGGAGGAAACCCCCGAGGCACGGGGAGAACATGCAAACTCCAAACACACACACACACATACATACATACAAGGTGGAGGCGGGAATTATTTATTAATTACTTCAATTATTAATTAATTACTTCAATTATTTTTTTTCTTTCTTTTTTTTTCTAAGAAATAAACATGTGCTTGTTTAAGTATTTCAGGAAGAAATTCAGGAAGAGACCTCTGGTATTGATGGGAAGTTCATTCTACCTCCTTGGTGCCAGAACAGAGAAGAGTCGTGATGCCTACATGCCTTGTATTCTGAGAGATGGTGGGACCCACTGGGACCAGTAAGGCTTGCTGACTTTATTGTGGCAATTATTATGAAAAAGTATTACCTAAACTGCTAGCTGCTAGTTGTGAGTTCACATATAAAATGTTCACCTTTCCTGTTTGTATAATATCTGTACATATGCCTAACATTCAGTCGACTGCTGTTTTGCACAATACATTACAATACCTCATATACTGTAACTGCTTCTATAATACTAAGGTGTTCATTCCTGTATTTCTGCACATGTACTATAGAACATACAGTATTTACACTGGTCAGCGCTGCTTTTGTGTATTGTCTTTTGTGTAATGTCTTGTATTTTTTGTTTGCACTGTCTTTTGTCCTGCACTGTCTTTTTGTCTTTTGTCCTGCACCACCAGGTTGCACAGATGCACTTTATGTATCTAGGACTAACTTACTTAAGTCCTTAGCTCTGTCTTTGTTTTATGTAGCACCATGTTCCTGGAGAAACGTCTCATTTCACTGTGTACTGCAACAGCTATATATGGTTGAACTGACGATAAAAGTTTGACTTGACTTGACTTGACATGTCTGATATTACTGTTTCATCAACGCAACAAATAGGAGAAAAGGTGAACAAGAGCCAATGCCTTATGTTGTAACAGACATTCCTCAGACTTTACTCCTATAAACTATCTTTTCTTTTTTCTTTTTTTTTTTTTGGAGGTGTTCAGTGAAATTAAGCTGAATTTAGGATTGCTTTTAAACATGATTACAGTACTGCCCCCTTGTGTTCACATTACACATATACACACTGTTCATACTGCTGAGTTTTACAATCATTGAAACGTTTTGCTGAATAAAATGAAAACTTGCTTGCTGGGTTCTGCCAATCTGTAATTTGTGGATCAGCCAAATCCAATTTTAGTAGACATTTAAAAATATATGAAAGAGTGTTTTAATCTATGGCCTCTTTATTGTTCTAGGTAAAAATGGCTTCTACAGTTTCAAAAAGAGCTGAGCAATGGGATGCTATTTGGGAAAAATTAGTCTTGAAATCCAGTGACGTGTTAAACACAGAGTCAAACAGTGGCCATTTTGGTGTGGCAGGACAACATTAACGACAAAACAGAGAGTAATTGTAAGTAATCCCATACTAGGCATTCGTCCCATACTAAGCATTCAACAGTCTAGCAGCTCATTTTGAGCAGTACCTTTCTTCAGCTATGTTGTCAGTTATAGGATTGCGAAAAAAGCATTTAACCTGGGTTGGAAGGTTTCAGCCAAATTTCCAGTCTTAAAACATTCCTGAGCAATTTTTGCAGTGTGACAAGTTACATTATCCTGGTGAAAGAGGCCATTGTTGTTTGGGAATACTGTTGCTATGAAGGAGTGAGCTTGGTTTGCAACAATATTTAGGTAGGTGGTACATGCCAAAGTAACATCCACATGAATGCCAGGTCCCAATGTTTACCAGGACATCACACTGTCTCTACTGGCTTGCAATCCTCCTATAGTACTTCCTGGTGCCATTTCCTTTCCAGGAAAGTAGCACAAATGAACACATCTCTCCACATGTTGTAAAAATAAATGTGATTAATCAGTCCAACAACCTTCTTCCATTACTCCATCATCCACTTCTGATGCTATCCTGCCCAATGTATGTATTTTGGGTGGTAGACAGGGGTCAGCATGGGTACTCTGAGCAGTCTGTGGCTATGCAGCCCCATATGCAGCAAGTTAAGACGCACTGTGTTTTTGGACTCTGCTCTATCATAGCCAGCGTTAACTGTTTCAGCCATTAGTATTACAGTAGCTCTATTTTTTGGGATCTGATCAGAAAGCCTAGACTTCGCCTTAGGTGTCCATGATCCTGTGCTGGTTCACTGGTTGTTCACTTGTGGTAGGTACTAACTACTGTATAAAACACAATAAACATTACAAATACTTTTGTAGAGGCTCTAACCCAATTGTTAAGCCATCACAATATGGGGCTTGACAAAGTGGCTCAGATCCTTACACTTGCCTATTTTTCCTGCTTCCAACACATTAATTTTGAGAACTGACTGTTCAATGCTGCTTAATATATCCCAAATTTTGACATGCACTGTTGTACATAGAACATGCACTGTGTTCTTGACTAACAGGAGTGAAAACTAATGTAATCTTCTGCTGTTGTGGCCCACACAGCTCTATGTTCTATGTTTTGTGTATTCTGAGATGCTTTTCTGTTCACCACAGTACAGAGCAGTTATCTGAGTTTCTGTTGCATTTTTATCAACCTGTCTGGCCATTCACTCCTCTCATCAAGAAGGCATGACCATCTGCAGAACTGCCACTCGGTGGATTCTTTGATGCACCATTCTGAGTAAACTCCAGTCCATCTGGCAGTAGGTAGTTTTCCAGGTCACATTTTTTTACCGCATTCTGATTGTTGATATGATCATTAAATGAAGCTGTTGGCTTGCATCTGCATGATTGTACACATTGCACTGCTGCCACACTATTGACTGATTAGATAATAGAATGAAAGTGTGTACATGTGTTAGTAATTAAGTATTCGGCATTTAGAATACTTTTTTATGGAGAAACTTTTATTCTCACCACACATACATTACAGCACAGAGGAATTATTTTCTTCACACATCCCAGTTGACAAAGTTGGAGTCAGAGACCAGTGATAGCTATGATACAACACCCCTAGAGCTGAGAAAATTAATCAGAATCAGAATCAGAATCAGAATCCGGTTTATTGGCCAAGTGTGTTGACACACACAAGGAATATGGTTCTAGCTGTTTGTGACTCTCAAAGGTACAGACATAAATAACACTATACTATACAAGATAATACAGACTATACAAGACAATGCAGACGTGATACAATAGACATTATGAGTATTAAATACGAATACAGAATATATGACTGATCAGTTATGTACATAAAGTGTGGGAAGTGCATGGTACAAATAACACTGCAATATTATGCTTTTTGTACAATATATAGCAGCAGTAGTGTGTGTAACATACACGGATGATGTGATGACTGACAGTTCTGATAATGCAGTACTTATAGATATGAAGCATGGAAAATAATTATGGTGAGTTGTTAATCAGGGTGATTGCCTGGGGAAAGAAAAGTCTTAGTAAGCAAAGTGGCGGTGGCAGTGGCAGTGCTGGGGATTGAACCTTTCTGTGTTTTAACTCTCTTGAACTCTATGTGTGGAGTTTCCTCTGGCTTGAACCCAACGTTCCACTTAATAACCCAGAGCCTTAACCACTTGAGCCATATAAGACAGCTCATGCAACCCTTGATTGATCCTGAGCTATATTTATGGAAGAGTTCCCTCTAAAAAACATGCAGCCAAGCAGACTGGCAAGTTAAGATCCCACTGGTATGAATATGAGTGTATGTGTGTGTTGTGCTCCACCCGGACTGTATTCCCACATTGTGCCCAATGGATCCAGAATAGAATCTGAAGAATAAAGCAGTTACTGAAGATGGTATTTGAACAAATATTAACCAAACTTGTATTGTGCTGAATGTGCAAAGCAAAGAGTCATGCTCTCTCTCTCTCTCTCTCTCTCTCTCACACACACACACACACACACACACAGATAGCGTTACAGGGACTTGTATTTTGGTGGAAGGTTAAACAGAGAGGAAGGCTGGCTGCTTGTTTACTGCTTCACGCTCATTTGAGCTCGTTTACAACAAAGAGCAGAGAAGGAAGGCGATTTTTGGAGTGAAAGTAACTCAGATCGGACTGATGACTGAAACAGTATCAGAGTTTTTCCAGTTGAGCAGAACGAGCCAACTCGCACCTATTGTTCCTGATAATCGGGTAAACACATTTAAAATTCTCCTCTATCATGTTACCAGCTTTCCATTACGTTAGACGCGTGTTTCTCCGTCTTAAGGTGATCGGTTTCATACGTTATCAGTGTTTATTTCCGAGACAACAACAAAGTTAGCTTATAAGACAACACAAACGGGCGCTACTGGCTAATGTTAGTAAACAAGGCGCCTAGCTAGCTAACACCGTGGTATGCTAGCAAAGCCAGGTTTAATATCCAAGCTGGTTGTTATTGGTGTTTTAGCTTATCTGATTATTTTATTGTCTGTTTTGTTTGGATAGCTAGGACATTGCTGAAAAGTATGAGTAGTAGCTGGGCTGTTTGATACGTGTCTGAGTGTTATATAAAGCAGTGAAAATGTCTGGAGCAAGTTAGTGTTTATGTTCACGCCGAGTGTGTTTTGCTTAGTAACGCTAGCTAGCTGCTGTACAGACGGGCCGGTGTCAGGACACATTAACCAGCTGTCTTTTCTAACACGACTAGTTAGCATTGGCTCTCGGTAAGTTAGACAGCCAGTTAACCGTGAATGGATGCAGCTCGCGATTTAAACGCTTCTTTAAGCAAACTGAAAATGGCTAAATACGAATGACACGACAAGGCGTTGATACGGATAAAGAAATAGTCTGGAAAGTATATGACGCTTCTGTTTGTTTATTTTTCTCATTTCTGATATGAAAACTGACACGTTTTTAGTTTTGTGCTCGGGACTTTAAGGTTTCTTTTGTCCGTAGTGAAGCTTGGTACAGTGCTGTCTTTGGGAATAAGGTGTGGTTGCTTAACAAGGTATTCTTCTTCCCTGGCATTGTCTGTGTTAGAAAACAGAATATATATATATATATATATATATATATATATATATATATATATATATATATATAAATAAAACAACTCACACACACACACACACACAGAGCCCAGAGTCTTCTAGGAAATGTAGCCAGTTTATCTCTAAACAACATTGAGGCAGCTGGAGGACACCATACGGCCTCCATATTCAACACAGACACCTCAAATGCCAAGATTTACTTTAGCTTTGTAGCTGTGAACCTTTTTATTTGTTATCTACAGAAAACCCTGTTTAAAAATCCAGCTATCATGAGCAGCCAAACCCCAGGCCCAGCTGGTCAAACTGGTAGACCATGTAGCCAGCTGGCAGATAGAAACAGTTTCTGACCTACTGCAAAATGCATCATGAGGGACAAGATTTTTTTTTTTTTTTTTTGGTAGGGGACGTTTTAACATTTATTGATCTATTTAGTTCTATCAGCTTGACCAGCTCACTGTGTGATTTGGCTGAAGATAGCTGTTCAGACCAAGGAGGGATTTTCAGCAGGAGAGTTGATTTGAAATGCTCACTCTATGTAACCTAGATTAAACATACAATAATACACACAAAAGCTGTTCTTTTTGTTTAGAGAGACATTTCTGAGAACAATTTCTTCCAAACGATCCTTGTGCTGTCAGTATGTATACGGATGTTTTTATAAGATCAAAGAGAGAGTGGCTATGGATGAAAGAGAGTGCACTGAACCCACCAGAAATTAGAATAGCAACATTTCATGTAAAAAAATATATACATTAAACTGAAACCTTCTGAATCTAGGAACAAATCTGCCTTGACCTTTAATGGAAAACACCAGGATCAGGTTTATTGGCCAAGTGTGTTGACGCACACAAGGAATTTGGTTCCAGCTATTTGTGACTCTCAAAAGTACAGATGTAAATAACACTATACTATACAAGACAAGATAATACAGACATAAATAACACTATACTATACAAGACAAGATAATACAGACATAAATAACACTATACTATACAAGACAAGATAATACAGACTATACAAGACAATGCAGATGTGATACAATAGACAGTATGAGTATTAAATATAAATACAGAATATATGACTGATCAGTTATGTACATAAAGTGTGGTAAGTGCATAGTAGTTCATCACAGTCACTGTTGGCTAGATGTAATCTTGGGTTTTGACCATTTTTCTGCACTGCAGTGACCCAGTCAGTAGTCTGATCATGTGTGTTTCTAAACAGAAGTGAAAGATGTAAAAGTTTTAAATGCCCAAAAGTCTTAAATGTCCACTAAGTTGTGCTCTGTTGGTCCCAATCTGGCATTGATGAAAGATAAAACACTACAGTCTAATGATTCAGCCACCATGTTTAAATACCACCTCAACGCTCCTGAAACTTAAGCGCTTGGATCATGTCCGTGTTACTGCGTCTACCATTCAGATAAAATCTGCTCAGCGGCTCTTCCTTTCCTGACAAACTGTACTGCAGACGTTTTAATAAAGTATTAGGGGCAGCGGTGGCACAAACGATTAATTCTCTAGGTTGTTAATTGGTGGATTGGGGTTCAAGCCCCAGTACCGCCCATTCTGCCACTGTTGGGCCCTTGTGCAAGGCCCTTAACACCTCTCTGCTCCATGGGTAAGACCACAACCTCCAAAAGTTGGGATATGTGAAGAATGAATTTCACTGTGCTGTATTGTATGTGATAAAGGCTTCTAATTACTTTGAAACACCACAACCAACGATATTACTTGTGTTTCAATCAGTACATTTCTCTCTGCATCCCTGCAGATGTGTGCAATGTGTTAAATTGATAAGATAAAAAATAATGGCAACTTATTGAAAAAAATACGGATAAAGGGAAAATTACAATAATTAATGAGAATTAGAATATTTGAAAAAATAAAAAAAATCTACACGTATAAATGACTTGATTTATGTTTGTGTAGATAAAGTGGATTGTATTGATGCTAGATGTTAAGACAAAGACTTTATAGTTGTTGTTTAATGGTTTAAAACCTTTCACGGTACGTTTATTTGAAACAAATGTCCATTTTCTGTATAAACCGATTTCAATCCCAGTCACAACTATAAGGATTTTTATTCTTTTAATTTGAAGTGAAATCCAAATGCTTTTTTTAAAGGTAAAGACAAGCCTCTTTTGAAGCTGTGTGTGTTAATATTTCTTATTTCAAATCTAAACTTTCCATAGTTTTATTTATTTTTTTTGTAAGTATGTTCTCTACTCTAAAAGATTAATTTCTTTTCATGGCCATAATGGAATTTAATTTGCTGCAATCTCTGCTAAGTGAAAACACGTGTTTTTTTGTGTGTCCATGTTCTCGTGAGGTTCTCTGAAAATTACAAGCAAAACGATTTGCTAAATGCTTAATCAGTGCAATTTGTAAGCTATTTAGTTCCACTTTATGAGTGCAAATGTCAGCCATAAATCTGGAATTTCCTTTTTGAAAGCAGACTGTACGCTTTACATTTATCCAGAATAATGGACTTGTGAATTATAACCTCTCAGGCTAAAAGCAGACTTGAGAATCAGCTGTTTGGTCACTTCGGGTGCCTGTGTGGACAGATGGTACGAGTAGGGGTATAACTGTAGCCGCTGAATCCTGCCCCTCTAACAGAACCTGCTCCCAGTAGGTTGAGGGCAGTTGGCAGAGGGAGCCGGAAGCCCCTGGTGCTCCTGAAGGAAAAGTGTGTCTCGTCTCCCTGGCTCCTGTGGTGCATGAGTCACTGTGTGAGTGGAGGTTTGCACGTGGACTTAAATCGTAATCCTAGGTCTTTTGTTGGCTTCAGCTAAATGTACATTATACGACTTTCACAATCTCTGAGTCGCTCACACTACATGAATTGGGATCAGTTGTTTGGTGGATGTTGTTGTACATACCGCACAACGTGTGCCTGAATCCTGCATTCCTGCAACAAATAAACACACAAGCTTTAGAGAAATGTGAGACCAGAAAGATTAATTGGTAAAACACATTGAAGATTGGAAGTGCAAAAGTGTCGCTGTTTTCATACTGCCAACATTTGGCCATGGCAAACCAAATACTTTCGTAATAAAGCGTTTTAATTTTTATTGTGCCCTCATGTTGCCTTAAACCACCCACACGAGTGGATGAACAGATACAACTGGATTAAGGACTCTGCTGCGCAGGACAGTTGATGAATCAGGGTTTCTTCTGAGCTCTCATTGGTTGTTTTTCAGGTCTGTTCTTGCTACTTGTTGCTGAGGGCTTAAAACTATTGGTGCAAAAAAAAAAGAGAGATTCATGAACTTCACACTACATGAGCGGTTATTATAAGAAAGTGCGGAGTGTAATCACAAAACGAGTTAGTTGGATGTCGAGATAAAGTCATCGGGTCTAGACTTCCACCGCAGCTACTGTAGGTTCTATGTAGGTGAACTTCAATTTCCAAATGTACTGCATTGCATTAGAAAAGAAAGGCCTTGCTGGTTTGTAAAGACAAAAACGTGTGTTATGTCTAATCCTCTTAAGCCATGTTTATCCATCAGTTTTTTATTCTTTTCAAGTGGGTGCCTCCCTAATTGTTACATACAGTTAACGGCAGGACACAGCAGGGAAAACCGGTTATTTTACTGACTCATGTCCATATGCTCTGTACTTTGTTCCTTTGGCATCCTGCTCTGTCAGTGGGGTGCTAGCATGCTATCATTCCAGTCAATTATTATTTTGTGAACACGACAGAACTGTTGGTAGCAAATCGTAAGACAGCGCTTTGTACTCGGTGGACCTGTAGTCTCCCGGCACCGAAGGCATTCAGCTTTAATAAGAATTTAATGATCCGAAAGTGCAGCTCAATATTTCATGGGTCGGTTTTTGTGCCGTGTCACAAATATTTAATTAGCGTAACCAGTTAACGTATCTTGCAGCGCTTAACAGCAGAATTTGTGTAAAATGACTGTTTAAGGCACTTCTGTCATGTATGTAGAGAAAAATGCATCAAGTAGGACATGCACAGCATCTGCTCCTGTCAGGCCCCTCATGTGGCTGAGCATGTGACTTTGTTTTTGTGAATACTGCTGGGCCTCGGTGGGGAGAACTAACTCTTCATTCTCTAGCAGAGAATAGAGACAATGTCTGCGTGGACACATTAGGCCTTGTTTGCTTTGTTAGTTCGCCAGGCTACACTTTTTTTTACGAGGAACTTATTAAAGAAAAAGCTCGAGTCGGGTTTGACTCCTCCTTCTCTGGTAAGCGTTTGGCAAATAACGATCCGGCTCGTCAGCATTCGAGAATGTAGGCTTGTAAAAAGCGGATACTGGACTGTACTTCTGTTTCCATTCTCAACATGTACGTGTGTATGTGTAACAGGATCATTTTTGTCTTTCTGATGTTACCAGGAGACACGCGATGCCGGATCCACGGCCTAAGTAGTGCTGAGTGGAGCTGAGAGCTGGGAGCTGAACGATGGGGAATATAGCGACCAAGTTTCGAAAAGCGCTTATTAATGGAGATGAGGTGCTCGCTTACCAGCTCTACGAGGGCAACCCACAGTTTAAAGAGTCACTGGACCCCAACACCTCATACGGGGAACCTTATCAACACAACACCCCTCTCCACTACGCTGCTAGGCATGCAATGACACGGATACTCAGGTAACACACAACAGTGCTTCATGCCCAGATTAGATTTTACCAAGTGTAACTTTACTGGTGTTCGTGCTAATGGGCAGGATGTATTGCACTGTACTGGAGAATAGGGCCGGTCGTTATGACCATACATATAGCATCATACTTGAAGCTGTTTCTAGTGTAGATGACTTTTATAATACCTTATAAATGTGTTCATGAAGTGGCAGAGTTTTAAAACATATACTTTATTCTTCTATTCTGTTTAAGTTATAATCAGTGACTTGAAAAGTTTTTCTTTTTGTCATTGTTGTGAATACAATGCTTGTGTTTTTGTGCTTTTTTTTTTTTTGTGGTATAAATGTAATTACTTTTTCTGATAACTGTACTCCTGATGATGTCACAGGGTGAATCTCGGCCCAATTCTAAGCTAATTTAGAAAAACTGCAAGTTCTTCCACCTATCGCAGAGCTCGCATTGTCGTGTAGAGACTGTCTAAAAATGTTAACCAAAGATCTCACGGTGGCTTTGATACTGCAAGAACGTGTACTGGGGCATCACTGATATTATATCCTCATATTTCCTGACACCAGAGAAATGTGTCGTAAAATGACACCAACCGTTTTTGAACATTTTTTTCTTAATTGTTCTAAATCTTTTGAACTACGTGACTTATACAGAAGTCTCGATTGTAAACCCGATTTGTTTATTATTAGATTATCCACAGTTTACAACATAAAACATTAATCTGTTTGCTTTAACGACAGAATGTGTTATGACCAGATATTAAAAATGACGTAGTATTGAAACAGTATAATTTTCCTGATCCTAGATATGCTAGTTGTCCTTACACGAGACATTTATTCCCCAATTAGGATTAACGTATTTAAACCAGATTACCATCCAGCAGGTGTCTGTAGCTTTACGTGCTTGTAGTGCCAGTACAGGTGTAACAGGATAAGCCACAATTATAGTATTCGCTTTCGCTCTTGAGACAGGTGTTGATGTCTCATCTATAAAGTGGGAGTGAACGAGCTGTTCATGTTCCCAATATCTCATCTCCATTCATCTACATTGCTTGTACAGCTCGGGCTTATTTCTCACCGGTCAGAACAATGCCAACAAATGAAATTAAAAAGAAATGACTGCTTTTTCCCAGTCAAATTCCTCACAGCATTTTTGGATATGACCTCATCACCCCAGGGGAATAAGTGGAGAGCTGTTGATGGACCATCTGCTTCAGCCAACCAAAGTAGCAGGATGTAATGGCTGCACGTAGTACAAGCCTGAATTGCCATCAGCAGGGGGATACACGGAGGTCTGTGTGTCACAGGATGTTTTTACAATGTCAGTTATGCGCCTCGGTCAGTTTAACAGCCTGTCCAAATGCTTTCACCTAAAATGGTCATGAAGGACACATTCTGCAGACGGCCATGTCTTTGATTCTGTATATTTAGAGCTGTATTTTAATCTTGATGATTCAGATGATCGTATCTGAAGTATCTCGAATCTCGTATCTCGAAAGCAACCAGTTTTCACAGTCCTGGTGCAACTGAGATGTACTGATGCTGCTGCTAGTGTTCAAGCCCAGATTTTTTTGTTACAGTAGTTGAGATGGAAAGTAATCCGGCTAAAGATACATTAGAAATGTCGTCTGATTTTAGAGGGTTGGGTTATTCTGAGCTGCTTCTCCTCCGAACTGGGACGTTTCACTCAGAAAGCTATAAATAAACTCCATACATCAAATTCCCACAGGATGTGCCGTGTAAGCAAAGCGTCTGCTTGGTTTAAACGACCTCCTGTCCGGTCCACACTAACGTGCCTTTGTTTTATTTTGTCGTTAGTCCCACAAGGAATGAGACGAGAAGTCCAGCTAGCTGTAAGTTACGATAGATTAATAAACAAATTTCTGTGTTAATCCACTCGGTATTTATACGTAGCAGTGCTGTAAAGAATCTTTGCTTTGTAGCTCCAGGCTGCACAGCCATAACATTTGAAGACTGTGATTTAATGGTGCGCCAGGAGTGGGCGTGTGATTTGATGGTCTCATGGCGTTTAGATTGCACATAATGTGTGCAAATGAAAAATATTTATACAGCAGGATGAAAGGGTTTTGAACTCCTTCTCGAGTATGGCATCTTTTCTGGATTTAGATGTTGGTTGAGAATGAATCTGGATAACAAAGTGTCAGAAAAATGTTTTTTGGGATTTTCTTTTGTCTTTTTCCTATTTTAATTTTTTTATACAAAGATTATTTGTGTTTTTTTTTTTTTTTTGCCTCATATCCAAATATGTAAAAAACAAAACAAAAAACATGTATGGAGTAAATTAGTCTATAACAAGTCATGTGGATGCACGTGTATGACATAAATTAAACAGATTATTTACAGATTATTACTGTTTCATCCCGGGGTGAAAAAACCCCAATATATCAGTTCTCTTAGAAAGCCTAATGTAATGTGTTCACCAGTCACCAAATTAGTGCACTTTAGTGACCAGCAAGTTTTATCAGTGTCAGAAATGGTTTGATTGCAGAATGTGACTGAAGTGAGCACTTATTATTTTATAAGAAGCCATGCGAGTACTGTATGTACAGTCAGGAGACAGCTACAGAACACAGAATGACAACGGGGAAAAGCTAAACAAAGCTCACTTTAAAATCAGTCTGATCGATTCTCTAAGCTTAACATTTTGTTTAATCACAGGTCTATCTTTAAATGCTCTTTAGCACATGAGCTGACACAGAGTTCTTGCACATTGTGTTAGAACTGGGCCCAGATTTATTAGGATCATACAGACTGCTGTTATTACACAGTGTAAAACAAGCTTTAGCTAAAAGAGCTTGAATTAATCTACTTATAATGTAACTGCAATCATAAATTATACAGCTGTTCTCATTAGTTGAGGAAATGACCTTAAGAAGTAGGTTATTCTTTTTTTTTTTTCTTCACCCATTTACCCTGACCCCCTTCTCTTCATTTTACTTCTCAGGTCCTTCCTCTTCAGCAAGGATGGCAACCCCAACAAGCGCAACGTGCACAACGAGACCGCGCTGCACGTGCTGTGCATGGGTCCACACATCTTGCTGGCCGAGGGGACGCTGCAGCCGCGCCTGGCACGGCCCTATGAGGATGAGCGGCGTCGTGCCGATTGCCTCCAGATGATCCTCAAGTGGACCGGTGCCAAGCTGGACCGCGGCGAGTACGAGAATGCCGACGTCAACGCCAGTGACAACAAGAAAAACACGCCACTGCACTATGCTGCTGCCTCAGGGACGAAGACGTGCGTGGAGGTGGGCATGTTCTTCAAACGCCTTCTAGATCTTCTGTCATTTTAGTGAAATGTTATGAATATGGCCATGCGTAATGGCATCAATAAAAAGTTTTCTTGCTTTCCTTTGCTCACAGTTGCTTGTAAAGCGTAATGCAGATCTGTTTGCTGAGAATGAAAATAAGGAGACACCATGTGACTGTGCAGAGAAACAGCATCATAAGGAGTTGGCACTAAGTCTGGAGTCTCAGATGGTCTTCTCGACAGACCCCAATGCTGAGGACATCGAGGCAGAGTACGCTGCCCTGGACCGCAAGGAGGTGAGCAGCGTAATAACCATGGTGGAGGTGATTTTAGGATGTAGAAGATTGGGCTGAATGATGAATGTGTCTCTGATTTGTCTCAGTTGTACGAGGGTTTGCGGGTCCAGGACCTGAGGAGGCTGAAGGACATGTTGATAGTGGAGACAGCAGACATGCTGCAGGCTCCTCTCTTCACTGCAGAGGCTCTCCTCAGGGCACATGGTATGCATGTCATAGTCACACTAAGATATCTGTTAGGATCCCGATATGCCCTGAAAATGTGAAGTGCATGTAGTTCTGCTCCATCTCTGGCATTTGCTTTTGTATGTTTTATTAAATAGAATTAAAAGCTAGAAGTTAAAGGCTCTCTGGTGCAGGTCACACAGTAGGATCTGTGCTTTCTTTAATTATCTCCACTTATGTGAACAGGCCATTGCAAGGCCTCGTTCTAGATGAGTTGTTCCCACAGGGACAAGTTCTTCTCCATCATGCTTGCTATTATTACAATTATGTCCTCTTTGGAATTTGCTGGCATAGGGTAAAATCTGGGGTTTCTCCTCCTTAGAATGTGTGTATATTTAAAAAAAGTGAATGTGCAGGGTAGGCGATGTGTATCATTACAGATAATACATAAACGGCCTTCCACAAAAACTCGGCTGAAATCTGTTACTGGCATATAATATTGATTGTTTGTTGAACTACCAACATGTATGTATGTATGTATGTATGTATGTATGTATGTATGTATGTATGTATGTATGTATGTATGTATGTATGTATGTATGTATGTATGTATGTATGTATGTATGTATGTATGTATGTATGTATGTATGTATGTATGTATGTATGTATGTATGTATGTATGTATGTATGTATGTATGTATCTCGATCTATTGTTATCTATCTATCGTTTTCTGTCGTGTCCTTTTATAATAATTTACGTATTACCATGTTCCAGATTTTTCCACTTTCCCAAGGAATTTATTTATTTATTTATTTATTTATTTTTAACAGTATATATTCTTTTCAAAACCAAACTGATTTATTATAGTAGACAGAATTATAGTACAATAGAAACAGAATTAACCAGAATTTCATTTGATTCTAACTCATTTCTGAACTTTATTGGAGCATGAGAATGGAAAATACTGTTAAATCTGTTCCTATTGTTTTGTTATTCTCTCTAATATAATATAAAGCAGTTTGGTTTGGAAAACCTGCTCACTGAAAAAAACAAATGACCTCAGAGGAACTGTGGAAATGTAAAATGTAGTTTTTAAATAGTTGCAAAATGTAATAAAATAAAATTTTCTTTCTCTCTCTCTCTCTCTCTCTCTCTCTCTCTCTCTCTCTCTCTCTCTCTCTCTCTCTCTCTCTCTCTCTCTCATTCTTTTTCTGAGCTCTGGTCAGCAGCGGTTTCTCCCTGTTATTTTATTTGTGATTCGGTTTCTTATGTATTACTAACTTTGTAGTATATTAATAACCTGAAAGATACAATGAAAAGAGAAAATTGAATCCTTTCTAACTTTTCTCTTCTCTCTTTTTTTAAATTTTAATACTGGGTCTTGATCCTTTTTGTGGTGATGTTGACAGCGGTCTGTTGATTTTAGGCTGGATTGTGACTCTATTGGATTTACTTAACACTTCATTAAAACTTCTCGGCTCTTCTAGTGTCTCAGCTTACAGACTGCACTTTGGATGAGAAGTTTCAGTGTGCTTTATGCTGGCGCTGGGGATTCTCCCATGGGGATATAGTGCAGGAGGTCACGCTTTAAATCAGTTTTGACATGGAGCTCTGACTTGAGCACTACATCACAGTGCTGTGTTAGTTGTTAAGCTTGAACAGGATGACCGAGCATGTTTTTACATAACAGCACACATAAATTATATGACTGGACTTTGTGCTTCCCTAGTTAAAACTTCTCACAGGTGACAGTGCTTTAGGGCCTTTTGAGGTCCTCTAAAATGCTTTTTTCTTTTTCTTTTTTTTTTTTTTTTAATATCCTGTATAATATTTGTATTCGGCTAGGCTGTATTTAGGGTTTCCAAGGATATTATTCTTTTCACATAAAATTAGAAGATTTAAGTACACACACACACACACTGAATTGAGTGAAGGATTATATTATTATTTTGAAACAGTATGATCTATCTGGCATTTCTGCAGTATGGTACACCTATTATACACCATATCTGTGTTACACAGACTGGGACAGAGAGAAGCTTCTAGAGGCATGGATGTCCAACGCTGAGGACTGCTGCCAGCGGTCTGGAGTTCAGATGCCCACTCCTCCACCAAAAGGCTACAATGCCTGGGATACACTACCCTCACCTCGAACGCCACGCACCACTCGCTCCTCCATCACGTCACCTGACGAAATCAGCCTCTCACCTGCCGATGATAATCACTCCCTGGTGAGAACCCTAATTCGTGTGGAAGCTCTACACATCTACATTATTCGCTCTGTTTCAGTGAGTCATGTTGTAGGAGGGAGGTGTCAGTGTCATTTTTACGGTTTAGGACTGTTTATGTTCACTAGTTCCCAATTTGATCCCTTTGCAGGTTGTTTTGTGAGAAATTAGGCTGTGTGATGGAAAAAGTACCCTGGTAGAATGTTGCTTGAGCACGGTCAGTCTGTGTATGTATCAATACAGATAGTGTAGTCAAACAATGGCTGTTTCACAGTGGCTACTTTTAGACTCAATAGTAAAACCACAGTCCTCAGAATAAAGGAGCTTTTTAGGAGATGACTGAATGGACATGATGATGCTTAACATTACAGATACACTGTTTCATCCAAGTGTTAAGTCACGCAAAGTCAAGTGCAGACTAAATGACTATGAAAATTGCTGAACATGATTTTAGTCAGTCTTTTCTTCACTGTAATGGTGTTCAAGCTCTCGTACAGCACAAAATTTGCTTTTGGAGAAGTACACCAAAGAAACAACTATTTCTATACTGTTTACTGTCTGGAAATGCTGCTGTTCCAAACATCCATTTGGGTATGACGTGCCATATGCAAGTACAACATTATTGCGCTTACATTTTGCTGTCGTACGCCCAAATAGACGGACGACTGTCACTGATGCTCAAACTACACACATCACTGTCAAAAATATCAGCATGTGTGACAACTTGCAGACTGAGAAACTCACATCGCTGAACCGCTCACACCACATGAGCCTGTGCCATGAGTTTTCCCCAGATTCCAATCTGTGGGCTGGTGACTGTAAAATTGAGTCCAAACTCATTTAATGTGCCCTTGTTTTAAGCTAACAATTAAGACAGAAGTATCGTGTATATATTGTTATCTCCTGTGCTATGTTTTCCTCAGTCTGCCCTGATCCAGATATGGATGTGTATTACCATGAACCTGCAGAGAAAGAATCTCACTCTTGATATTTTTTGCTTTGTGTTTATTCTCCCAGTGTGGAATATGTATGTGTGTTGCCTCCATGTTCGAAGAGCCTGTTGATATCCCGTGTGGGCACGAGTTCTGCAGAACATGCTGGGAAAGGTGAGTTTTTTTTTTTTTCTTTTTAAACCCTTGTTTGTTCCACAGGCCATTCAGCATCTTTAACTATATTGGGTTTTTAAACGGCTCAGATGCAAGATGTGTGCCATATGCTGCCTTGTGACAGCTGTTCTATTTTCACCTAGAATTTTTCCACCCAAGACTAAACTCATTTGTTTAGTAAACTGTCTTCTCTGGCAGCTTTTTGAATATGAAGATCCAGGAGGGAGAGGCTCATAACATCTTCTGCCCAGCTTATGACTGCTTCCAGTTGGTTCCTGTGGAGGTTATAGAGAGTGTCGTGTCCAGGGAGATGGACAAGCGCTACCTGCAGTTTGATATTAAGGTATAACTATCATGAATGATGCTGCATTTACAGTCGTATGCAAAAGTTTAGGAACCCCTGACAATTTCCATGATTTTCATTTATAAATATTTGGGTGTTTGGATCAGCAATTTCATTTTGATCTATCAAATAACTGAAGGACACAGTAATATTTCAATAGTGAAATGAGGTTTATTGGATTAACAGAAAATGCACAATATGCATCAAAACAAAATTAGACAGGTGCATAAATTTGGGCACCCCAACAGAAAAAGCACATCAATATTTAGTAGAGCCTCCTTTAGCAGAAATAACAGCCTCTAGATGCTTCCTATAGCCTGTAATGAGTGTCTGTATTCTGGATGAATGTATTTTTGACCATTCCTCCTTACAAAACATCTCCAGTTCAGTTAGGTTTGATGGTTGCCGAGCATGGACAACCCGCTTCAAATCACCCCACAGATGCTCAATTATATTCAGGTCTGGGGACTAGGGTTGGGTATCAAAAGAAATTTTCCGGTTCCAGTTCTGCCTTACGATTCCCGGTTCTGATTCCGATTCCATAATAAAAGAAATGTGAAAAATAATGCACAATACTTAAACAATTCTATTTGTGTTTATTAATCACTCTTTAAATATTTTAAACAGAGCATTTCAATTCATATCATTTTAAATTTAAATAAATCCAACATCAAATTTAACATTCAGAATTACAACTTAGCAAAACAGTTAGCAATTTTTCTGAAGAAAAATTAACGTCTGCTTTCTCTGGGAGAAGACGAGACCTTTCCTGGCTTATTGTATCTCCAGCTGTGGAGAAAACCCTCTCAGAGGGGGTAGATTTGCTTCATTGTTGTAGCTTTGGAAATGAATCCAAACTTCAGACTTTTTTTTTTAGACATGTTTAACACAAAGCGTACCTCAGCACAGCAGCGCGAGTGACTGATTTTCTGTGTTAAGCTGCGTTAATTTGGTTGCGTGACTGTAAAACAATTAATATTCATGAGGTAAGACATGGCTATTTAAAGTGACCGCTCCCAGCGCTTTGCCCGTCATCGCATCGGAACCGCGTTTGTAACTGAAACTTAAAAATTAAGCACGGTTCCGGTTCCTGTTAAAAAACAGAACCGGTTCTGAATAAGAACCGGTCGTTTGGGTCGTTGTCTTGTTGAAATTTCCAGCATTGGCGTAACTCCAACTTTGTGACTGATTCCTCAACATTGCATGGAGTGGAATTCATGCGAGCCTCAACTTTAACCAGATTCCTAGTACCGGCACTGGCCACACAGCCCCACCGCAACCTCCACCAAATTTTGCTGTGGGTAGCAAGTGTTTTTCTTGGAATGCTGTGTTCTTTTGCTGCCATGCATAACGCCCCTTGTTATGACCAAATAACTCAATCTTTGTTTCAACACTCCACAGCACCTTATTCCAAAATTAAGCTGGCTTGTCCAAATGTGCATTTGCATACCTCAAGCGACTCCGTTTGTGGCGTGTGTGCAGAAAAGGCTTCTTTCGCATCACTCTCCCGTACAGCTTCACCTTGTGCAAAGTGCGCTGAATTGTTGAACGATGCACAGTGTCACCATCTGCAGCAAGTTGATGTAGGTCTTTAGAGGTGGTCTGTGGGCTGTTTTTGACCGTTCTCACCATCCTTCACCTTTGCCTCTCCAATATTTTACGTGGCCTGCCACTTCTGGCCTTAACAAGAACTGTGCCTGTGGTCTTCCATTTCCTCACTATGTTCCTCACAGTGGACTCTGACCGCTTATATCTCTGTACTAACTTTTTGTAGCCTTCCCCTTAACCATAATGTTGAACAAGCTTTGTTTTCAGGTTATTTGAGAGTTGTTTTGAGGCCTCCATGTTGCCTCTCTTCAGAGGAGAGTCAAAGAGAACAACAACTTGCAATTGGCCACCTTAAATACCTTTTCTCATGATTGGCTGCACCTGTCTATGAAGTTCAAGGCTTAATGAGCCACCAAACCAATTGTGTGTTCCAGTTAATCAGTGCTACGTAGTTACAGGTATTCATATCATCAAAATGGCAAGGGTGCCCAAATTTATGCACCTGTCTAATTTGGTTTTGATTCATATTGCACGTTAATAAACCAATAATCCGATAAACCTCATTTCACTACTGAACTATTACTGTGTCCTTCAGTTATTTGATAGATCAAAATGATCATTGCTGATCCAAACACCCAAATATTTATCAATGAAAATCATGGAAATTGTCAGGGGTTCCTAAACTTTTGCGTACGACTGTATACAACCTCGTGTTAGGATTTATTATTTTTTTCAGTTTTGCACTAGGTGTTTCATTTTAATCAACTTTAACTTTGTACTCAAGATACTGATTTTATTGACTCACAGAATGCTTCATCTTTTGCTCCAGCTAGCTGTTAATTTGTCGCTTCTTATTGACATTCCAGTCACATTTTCCTGAAGGAACTTTGATGGCTAATGCGACCTCTGACTAAGACGGCTAACGTTAACTTAGTGTGAGCTATAGGGGGAAACAACAGTAATGATCCGCTGCCCCTTCAATCTGAACATGCCTTGGAATGACGTGTCTCATGCTGTGTGCCCAATAACTATTCATTATGTTGCCATAACAACTCTGAATCTTTTGCTGGAATGCTTTAGTTGTGTTGTAATTCTGGTCAGGGTAGAGGTTACTAACGGACATGATGGCTGTCTTGATCTGCTAGTGAAAAAAAAAAAAAACATAATCCCAATTCTTTTCATCATAATGCAGTTGTGCTTGAAATTAAAGACTCTCATTAGTGATCATTTGCTTTGTGCCGCACAACGTTTTCCAATCTATATTTTTGTTCTGATTGTGTGACATATTACTACACAAAGTACAACACCGTTGCTATGTTCACGTAAAATAAGGATGCTTTAGTTTTTTTTAATGTCCGTTTTGATAATGTGCTGGGTTTACTGGTTCCATCTGTCTGCTTTATTTGGCTGTACTCTTGCTACCTTTCTCTTGGTCTTCTCTGCCAGGCCTTTGTGGAGAACAACCCTGCCATCCGGTGGTGTCCGCGGGCAGGCTGTGAGAGAGCGGTGCGCTTAGCGAGGCAGGGGCCCGGTGCCAGCGCCTCCGACCCACTCAGCTTTCCTCTGCTCCAGGCCCCGGCTGTGGACTGCGGCAAAGGCCATCTTTTCTGCTGGTCAGTGTTGGTTTCCACCACAGCACTATAATTACGATCCTAAAACCACAACACTGGCAACTTCTCTGTATAAAAGAAGATTATTTTTATGGCAAGAAAATCATTGGCTTAAACATTACAGATGTTTGAAAACTATTGATATGCATTTGTGTTCTCTGATTTGTGCTAGATGTATGGTACAGCAAATTGCTGAGCATCTCTTCCCTGCAGCTCTGTCCCTTCTGTTCAAACTGCACACATGCACAGACTTCAGTTATGTGTCTAGTACTGATTGTGCCAGGCCTCATTACACTTACCTCAGTGCACTTTTGTCTCCGTTCCTCCATATGCCGTGTGGACATTTGCTCATAGCTCTATCTAAGCACGGATGGCAGGAACATAGTTGTGCTGTCTATCTGATATAACACGGTTTTCTTAAGTCACTCTCATTAGCAATAAATGACCACAATTCACGTAAGTGTCCAGCTTTTAGCATTGATACACGCTTTAGAATCACTAGTCTGCCAATTCAGCATGATCACTTGTTCCCCTGCTAGCTTGCCTAACTCCGATGCCTGTGTGTATGGTGTTTTCTTTTCTTTTTTTCTTGACAGGCTGTGATAAGTGAAGTAATGATCAATGCCTTCCTTCTTTAGCTTTTCAGTTATATTGGAGTTCTCACTGGTCAGAATATAATCCTGAAACAAAGCAGGATACGTTTGCAGGATACATGTTCAGGTGCAAGTGCCACTAATGCACATCCTTCAGCCTGTGCTACCGTGACCATGTTCTTGTGTGTGACTCTGCAGGGAGTGCCAGGGGGAGGCTCATGAACCATGTGACTGCCAGACATGGAAAATGTGGCTGCAGAAAGTCACTGACATGAAGCCAGAAGAATGTGAGTATGGTTTTGCTACACACCTGAACAACAAATTCATAACCCGTACTAAGCAGTGTTAGTGTTTTAATGTATTACTGCTCCATGATTTAAAAAAAAAAAGAAAAAAGACACATTTGCCTTCCTTCCTTTGCCGTTCTGTCTTGTAGAAGAGACGTCTGAGCTGCACTACATATAACATAACATATAGGGGTATTGTCATCGATTGGATTAATAACTGGATTTTTTTTTTCAATGGGATGAAATATAATAGTGTTTGGGCAAAGTGTCATGCCTATGAGGATTTCTGTGATATTTGCATATGAAGGGTTTTGGTTTAAGCTACTCCTGAAGCCAATGGGAGCTGCATTGAAAACATAGGACTTTTATTTTTGTTTCTGAGCATGTTTTTTGCATTAACCATACGATAATGTGCCTTGTCTGTGCTTGAAACAAGACTACAATCTATTTTTGTCCTTTTCTCCTGCAGTGGCAGGTGTGAGTGAGGCGTATGAGGATGCTGCCAACTGTCTGTGGCTACTCACCAACTCCAAACCCTGCGCCAACTGCAAGTCTCCCATTCAGAAGAATGAAGGTTGCAACCACATGCAGTGTGCCAAGGTGCTCTTTTAGTTTCTGCTCCAAGGTGCAGGGCATAAATAATTCACTTTTGTCAAAAGTGCTTGTTTAGGTGCTGCAGGATAGACCAATATTAACTTTAAGCTGAAGCTATAAATATCCTGTCTTTATAATGCCTTTATAAATCAGATTACTAGCACAGTGTAACCTACTGTTTAATAAGCATTGTCATGGTCAGTGAGGTCTTGTGTGATCGTATGCTTCTCGTGGGTCTCTACAGTGTAAGTATGATTTTTGCTGGATCTGTCTGGAGGAGTGGAAGAAGCACAGCTCTTCTACAGGAGGATATTACCGCTGCACTCGCTACGAGGTCATCCAGCAGGTGGAAGAGCAGTCAAAAGAAATGACCGTGGAGGTACAGCATGTTTATTCAATAAATTTTTAATGGTATCTGTATCTGTGCCTTATGAACAGTTTTAATAAAGCAAACAAACAAAATAGTTGATTTGAAGTTATTGGCACTGATTAATGTAAAAGTTCAATTCCGTTTTGTATTTAAACATGCAGGCTGAGAAGAAGCACAAGAGCTTCCAGGAACTCGATCGCTTTATGCACTACTACACACGCTTCAAAAATCATGAGCACAGCTACCAGGTAATAGATTGCTTTTCCATTACCAGTTTTTCCCATTGCAGTAAGATCATACTCAGTCCTAATGCTCCCTCTTACTGTTTAATGTAGCTGGAAGAACGTCTCCTTAAAACGGCCAAAGACAAGATGGAGCAGCTGAGCAAAGTCCTGAGTGGAAGTAAGGCTCTGTATTTCTGCTCTCCTCTTACACAAATGCCTCTTGTCAGAGCAGCAGGTCTCCACTATTAGGTACAGAATGAAGACTGATTGCTTTGCTTTGCTATTGCAGGGGAAGGAGGTGCTCCAGACACTACTTTTATTGAAGATGCAGTCCATGAACTACTTAAGACTCGCCGTATCCTCAAGTGCTCTTACCCTTACGGTTTCTTTCTGGAGCCCAAAAGCACCAAGAAAGAAATCTTTGAACTTATGCAGGTAATTCTACATCCATTTCTACTTGTCTATAGCTTATAGCTACCAAATCGGTAAAAAGAAACATTTGCCCCAGCAAAGTTTTTAACCAGTAAGTCATCACTGAAGTGTGGTCATGTTCACTTCTTCAGACTGATCTCGAGATGGTGACGGAGGATCTCGCCCAGAAAGTTAATAGGCCCTACCTCCGTACCCCTCGCCATAAGATCATCCGTGCTGCCTGTCTGGTGCAGCAGAAAAGGCAGGAGTTCCTGGCTTCTGTGGCTCGAGGCGTGGCACCCAATGACTCACCAGAAGCCCCACGACGCAGGTTTTTTACCACTTCACTTTTTTTTTTTTTAATCTGCACTATAAACACATGTATGTTGGCCAACTTTCTGCCATGACGAAGAGACAGCAATTTTTGGTCAGCAGTTTTATCAGAAAGCTTAAAGAAGAGTAATAAGGATCTCGTTTACTGTGTTTTGTTTTTCACATCAGTATCATACAATGTTCCTGTCCATCCAGTTAGATAGAACAACAGAGACCGGTATACTGCACAGGGATTTTTTTTTTCGTATAAAGTGCGTCTCCAATTCTAACGGAGAGACATTTAACACTTTTACTTTCATTCTGAAGAAACAGGCTTTTGTTGTACATAATTTAGAGCTTGGTGACACTGGGAGGCTTATATTTTCTATATCTGACACATCTGCTTATACAGATTGTAATATTGAGGTGTCGATGTTCACAGTTTTGCTGGGGGCACATGGGACTGGGAGTACCTGGGCTTTGCATCTCCAGAGGTAATTGTTATATATATATATGTATATATATACATTTTTGTTTTGCTGTAGACTACATGTTAAGTACATGCCATTTGCACGTTGGCCTAGTGAAAATAATACACCTAAAGGGAAAATTTTCATCTCAGCTATATGAACTATAGGAATACCCTTAGCGTCTATTTCATTTGGCGTTCCCTAATTCACATAATAATGACCCACAGACTATTACAGTAGCATTCTAAATAAGTTCACAGCAAACTAAATTAGTTTTGGTTTATTTCCTCATCTTGATGCACCAATAAAGGACCGTTTACTCCATCAGCAGGGAGTTTTCTGATTGGATTTAATTGGACCTCTTTAGTGGCTGAAAACCATCACTGATTCAGCAGGCAGTGCCATCGGAGAGAAAAATCCTTCTAGTGAATATGAGTATTTTATTATGTAGCAATATTCACAGCACAAAGTGTTGAAGTACAAAAAATGTTTAATGCCATAACACATTTTATACACGTGTAGAATTTCGTCTTGTCAGTTTTGTATTGTTTTCCCTTCTTTCTTTTCTCTCTTAGTAATTTTATCGAATGCCTTAATTCGAGTTATATTTAACACCTTGTTGTAGTGAATTCGGTAAAACTATAAGCTTCGAAAAAAATATTCTCTACTAAGAAACATTTTATATATCGGCAGAATTTGGGAGCGAGTGCTAAACACGTCTACCCCAGAGCATTAAGGTTAACTCTTCCCTTTTTATGTATTATTTGTGTAGAACCTGCTTTTGATTGTGGATAACTGAGTTAAGCCACATTCTACAATTTAGGCACCAACTAGGAAATGAACTAACAGCTATGTCAGAATGAATTCATTTATTTGGATAAAAATGAACTGGTACGTTACAGTCTATAGATGAAAAGACGCATGCTGAGATTTGAGGTGCAACACTATTGGATGTCTGAGTATGTTCATGTGTAGCTGAACGGTATTCCACTGCTATTCTGTTCTAATCTAAAGATCCAGGGGAGTCAGGCAATTCTCGGGGGAATTGATCCGAGAGTCCACATTCAAAATGCAGGAGGCCAGCGGCAGGTATTACTGAACCCCACCCAACCCACCACCCACCCTTCTTATCCTCCCTCCCCCAAATATTCTTCCATTTTAGGGATGGCAGCATCAGCAACAGAATGGCACCCGTCATCTGCACTCCATCACTCTTTTCATTGTTCGCTCTTTTATTTGGCAGCATGCTTCTCTTTTTGGTTTTGTACTCTGCAGTTGACTTAACAAAAAAAAAGATCTCATGCCTGAGAGAATATTACCTTTGTTTTGTTTGTTTGGTACTGTTGAAAATCTGCACCATTCCTTTGCAAAGCATGTACATGAAGCAGCCATGTACATACTGTTTTTCTGAATCGGAGCTCCGTCAATATGACATGGTGAGATTTAAACTGAGGTGAACTGGTTTAGGTGCTTCACCCTTTGTTTGTTTTGTTGGCCTAAAACATTATGACTTCAGAATCATAAAGCCGATGTGAGGAAAGGACTACTACTTATTCATGATGTACACTGATTACTGAAGCAGTGTGACATGTTTTGAGCCTTTTTTTTGCATGCAGCTTTGAGTGCAGTCTAGTTTCTTATAGTAAATCTTATGATGTTTACAGAACAAATATCTGTGTCTACTTTTTTGGCTTGTATTTTCCTTTATAAATTGCCTGGCATACTGATATAATTGAAACAGCAGCTTTTTTTCTGTTTGCTTAGTCTATACCATTGTTCATGATGGTTTCACAAAACAAGTAGTTACCACATACTGTATACCATCTACAAGTCCAGTCCTGGACGGCCACTGTAGTTGTTTTATTATTATTTTTATGCTAGCCTGTCAGATGTGCTGTGGTCATACAGGTCTGGATTTGTGTAGCAGTTTTTGTGGAGGTTGTTTTGAGATTTCCCGCTGAATCTGTTTAACAGGCTCTTCTTCAGCAGGGTAGGGGTTGAGTCTTCTGTGCATGGGCTCAACAGCTTCTCTGAAGTGGTTGAGTGCGCTCTGTTTTGTGTTACGCTTTAGGAGTATGCAGAGTTCCAGTACAGACGCAGACACAGACAGCGCAGGCGTGGAGACATGACTAGTCTGCGCAGCAACACCCCGGACTCTGACGAGCCCAACCCCAACAATTTAGGTAACTTCCAGAAATGTAAAATCTGCAGTGTGTTTTTAATGCCTTGCTTCTTCAGGCTTGTAGAAAACTTAAAAAAATCTACCTTTAGTAGGATAAAGTGCTTTACTGTTACTCGTGCTACTTTACACACTCTTTCTGGAATTGTGGATAAGTGCTGAAAATTAATAGGAGTTAATCTTTTAGGAAAATATTTTCATTTCACATGTCATAGAAGTTTATTGCGAGTTGATTTCCATCTCTCTCATTTCTCTTTTCTTTTTTTCTTGCCAGATTCCGATCAAGTTGGTTGTAGTCAGAGGCAAGGATTACCAATGGTAATTTTTTTTTTTTTTTTTTTTTTTCTTTTTTCTTTTTCCTTCTTTGTGTGTGAATTCTATTCTGAGAATTTACAATGAGAAATTCTTTTCTTCTGTCCTGCAGCCCCACAGCTCCTTGGATGAAGATGATCCTAACATCCTGCTGGCCATCCAGCTCTCTCTGCAGGAGACTGGAATGGCTATGGGGGATGGAGGTGCTGTAGATACCCAGGAGCTTCTGGCTCACGAGGCATCTCTGGGGGCCATCGGCACTTCTCTGCCCTCCAGACTGGACCCGTTGCTCCATGGCGTGGATGTTCCTCGTGCTGCACTGAGCAGTTCTGAGCTTCTGGAGCTCGGAGACAGTCTAAAGAAGCTTGGAAACATAAGCGGTCAGAATGTTCCTCAACGCTTTAACATTGTGGGTAATCCCAGCCGCGAGCCCACCGGAGGCCCTTTTCCGTCTCCGACAGGACATGCGGACTCTGCCGAGTTTGACTCTGCTGACAATGCTAATCTTTTGGGCAACATCATGGCCTGGTTCCATGACATGAACCCTCAGAACATCAGTCTGGTTCCTTCAGCCACTTCTTTAGATCCAGAGTTTGGCACTCAGCTCGAGTCCGATCAGACATCAGAAAAGCCCTTCCAGCAGTGGACAGCAGAGGGCAAGCAAGAGGAATGTGAGTACAGCAGTATGCAGGAAAGGGAACCCATCAGACCCACTCAGCTGGACCTGGTGAGTGTAGATGTGCCAGCTGCAACCGCTCTTGTGCCCCAGATGAGTGAAACCCTTGGCGCCTCTCAGCCAAGCCACCACGGCGACGCCCTAAAAGGCGATTCGGAACCTGAACAGCCAAGCAGCAGCTCTTCTGAGTGGGAGGGTCAAGTGCACCTTGTATGAAATCAAGCCTCCTCTTCCTCCACCTATGTAACCACTTTTGATGTGAATAACCTGACGAAGGCATCAATCGTGAGAAGGGATTCATTCGTATACTGACATAATTAGAAATCGGCTGAAACCCTATTTTCAGAACACTGAAATTGTCTTGAAACTTGTCTGGTGTCTCTTGCTGCAGGCCTGTGTTTTTGTGCTTTGAGGACATGATGTGTAATTTTCTAATTAGAAGCCGACTCTGTTTCACAGTCTTGAAGAAGTGAACGAGTATGAAACGAAAGCAGTTGAACCAGAAACCTCCAACTGAACAAAATATGTCTGCCTGTAGTCTGTGGCAGGGAATAATTAGGGTAGTGATCTTCATTATAGAACTGCCAGATCTCCTTTACAGGAAAAGGTCTACAGTGTGGAACAGGACTGTTCAGTTTGACAGACTGGTTCGTGTGAATGTCCAGTGCAACTTGAGCAGGTTTTTTTCAGCTTCTTCTATTTTTTTTTTTTTTTTTTTTTTTTTTTTTTTTTTTTTTTTTTTTTTGTGAAAGACCTGCCATATTAGTGATAGATGTTACTGTAGGTGCCATAAACACTGGTCAGCACATGCAGAGATCATGCACACAGTGGACAGTGTGTTGACTGTGCCTGCTGCTGAGGGCTAAATAGCCTTCTTGTAAACACAACCCTTCCTTTAAGACCAGTGTATAGTTTTGCTGATATTAACTCTAGCGGCTTCCTTTGGAGAGCTGGGCTATTCTGAGGGTGTTGATCATGGCGAAGCAAAGTGCGGTTGTTCCAGTCGCAAACTCTTCATTTCTTTGGTCAAACCTGATCACTGTAATATGCTACTGGTATTTAAAAATGAAAAGTAATGTCGAATTCGTCCTGTGCAGGAACACTGCAATGGTTACACTACGCAACTTATTACAGTGCCTTGTCCCTGAAACTTCCATCTTATTTATTGCCACATCCCTCGAGTGCTCAATGAATGATGCGTGCTACCTTAAACTACGCTGCGCTGTAGTTTTCACTGGCAATGGAAGTAACCGTCTCCAGATTTAGCATTTGTATTAACATTTTTCTATATTCTCGACCACCCTTTATTTAGTCTCTGGGCTCCATCTCCAGAGCTTTTTATAAAACGGTTATTAACACAGGCTTGTGTGGGATCACTGCTGATTACCCCCCCCCCCCCAAATCTTTTCTCCAAACCAGTTTTAGTGGTGATAAAATATGACTTGAGTGTTCGAGATGATGTGTGTACAGTACGTGATGCCATTGTGCTTCATCTATAATGTAAAGCGCCAGACCTAATATATTGTGAAATTGATTTTCTATTTATTTGAATTGAATTTGAATGTGTTTTCATATAAAAAAAAAAAAACAACTGAAATAATGGATAATGTCTAAAAAATGAATGAAAGCCAATTTTTTTGTCCATGTGTCAAAAAAACCCCCAGTCCTTTTACTGTGCCACTTTAAAAAAAAAAAAAAAAAAAAAAAAAAAAAAGCGCTATAAACTAATTAATTGTTACTACTGAGGTGATATTCTTTTGTTAATAGCCTTTTAATGAAACAAACAGCAAGCTTTTTGGTATGGACATATATTTCTATACACCTCACCCGGCCAAAAGCTCAGTCTAAACTGCCATTTTATTAATCCTGAACGGCATCGGTAACATTCTGGATGCGGTAAATTCACAATCCCAAATTGTAAAGGTATATATTAATGCAGGTTTGCGTCGCTCAAGAAAATTTGCTGTATTGCTAGATCATCAATCAAAATCCAACTCCATAGATAGTAGTGATAGAATAACAAACACTGTACTTTTACATGTGACATTGTCTCATGTAGTTTGTATCCTCATGTAGTACAAAATGCTTTGAAGGGATTTTCTTTTTCTTTTAATACCTACATAGAATTGACTAAGTAACCTGCAGTATTTCTTCAGTAAGCAGTAATGTATGTTGCCAAAGTGATGGATCTAACATAGTGAAGCATTCAGTAGGTTCTTTTCATCTGTTTAGATGTGAAGTGACACGTCATTTATGTGACAGTATGCTGTGCATTAAATCAAAATACACAAGTTCTATTTTCTTGGAGGAAAAAAAATGCAATTTGGGTTTCAATGCAGGCAATTGGAGGGAAAAAAGGCAAGCACATTTTGTAACCCATTTTAAAAATTTATATTGTTAAGTGACTAATCCTTAAAATGTTATTTGCACTTTCATAGTCTATACTTGATACATTCCCAGTTTATATGGAAAAATATATATAAATGGTTGATGTTTGGCCAATAAATTTGACTGAACTGAGTATGAAACTCAATAAAGTTATTAAGCCCCCCACATAAACTGGATTTTCTTGAAATTACTGGACCATGTACAAGTGTAA